>NC_084578.2:17865000-17990000 GCF_033978685.3 Nerophis lumbriciformis | reverse complement strand
CATTAATTATGTTGACACACTTACACTAAATATGTACTTTACTCAGGCCGTGGATGTTACAGTTTTGAACGTCATGCTGTAAAAAATGTTTCAAACATTTTGGCGACACGGCGACCAACAGAGCATCCATGTCTTCAGTGCTGAGGACTGACGGCTGACGGCACTCAGTTCCCCCTGTTGCTTGCTTGCTCACTACAGCAGAAAGGATATATTTAACCCTACGTCATCTGGTTTCTATGGCTGCCATTGATGATGCGTCAAACTGTCTATATATGTCCTTGCGGTAGGTTTATTGCTCCATATAAAATAAAAACACGCACTTTAATTGATTAGTGACGAAGATGACAGAGTTGAGCAATATGCCAACATGATGGAAAAGACTGTAATGACATAGAAGACCGTCAAAGACGACCGTTAACAAGTTTCATCCCCCTGCTCACTCTGCCACCCAACCACCATGCACTTACTATAATGAATAGACTACGCCCACAGTGCAACTAGTGCAACCAATCGTATACACCAGTGTTTTTCAACCACTGAGTGTGCCGTGAGATACAGTCTGGTGTGCCGAAGGAGATTATCTAATTTTACCTATTTGGGTTAAACCTTTTTTTGCAAGCCAGTAATTATAGTCTGCAAATGATGTGTTGTTGTTGAGTGTCGGTGCTGTTTGAGTTTGGCAGAGTAACCGTGTAATACTCTTCCATGTCAGTAGGTGGCAGCCGGTAGCTAATTGCTTTGTAGATCTCGGAAACAGCGGGAGGCAGTGTCCAGGTAAAAGGTGTCTAATGCTTAAACCAAAAATAAACAAAAGGTGAGTGCCCCTAAGAAAAGGCATTGAAGCTTAGGGAAGGCTATGCAGAACAAAACTAAAACTGAACTGGCTACAAAGTCAACAAAAACAGAATGCTGGACGACAGCAAAGACTTACTGTGGAACAAAGATGTGGTCCACAAAGTACATCTGAACATGACAAGACAATCAACAATGTCCCCACAAAGAAGGATAAAAACAACTGCAATATTCTTGATTGCTAAAACAAAGTAGATGCGGGAAATATCGCTCAAAGGAACACATGAAACTGCTACAGGAAAATACCAAAAAAAAGAGAACAAGCCACTAAAAGAGGAGGGCAAGACAAGAACTAAAACACTCCACACAGGAAAACAGCAAAAAACTCAAAATAAGTCACGGCGTGATGTGACAGGTCATAACTGTACACCTACTTTGAGACAAGAGCTATATTGATGCATGGTTGGTTATGGTTTAAAAGTCATATACAACAATTGAGACGACTTTTTACTGTCAACTGAGTTTTGTTTTTTAATGATTTCTGCTGGTGGTGTGCCTCTGGATTTTTTCAACGCAAAAAAATGTGCCTTGGCTCAAAAAAGGTTGAAAAACACTGGTATACACACACAAACAACTAGGGGCAGTGGTCCCCAAACTACGGCCCGTGGACCGGATCCGGCCCGCCAGCATCCATTATCTTGCCCACCGGATGTTCCGAGTTTAAAAAAATATATATATTTGTTTTGTTTACGGATTTACTTTAGAAAAAAAGAAGTGTGGGATACTTATCTTGTTGCCTTATTTGTATTTGACTTTATTAAATATTGAAATATATTTAGTGTTTGGCACAGCCGGAACGGAGCAGGAGGGGCTAGAAATAAGACAAACAAAAGAAGACAGAGGGGGAAATTGTGGGGACAAGAATGGAAAAGACAACTATCGTATTTTCCGGACCATAGGGCGCACCGGATTATAAGGCGCACTGCTGATAAATGGTCTGTTTTTTTTCTTTTTTCATACAAAAGGCGCACCGGATTATAGGGCGCATTAAAGGAGTCATATTATTATTATTTATTTCTAAATTAAAAACACTTCCTTAAGGTCTACATAACATGTAATGGTGGTTCTTTGGTCAAAATGCTGCATAGATTATATTTTACAGATCATCTTCAAGCCGCTTTCTGACAGTCCTTTCCGGATGCGCCGTTTTGTGGGTGGTCTTATTTACGTGGCTCACCTTCGGCAGCGTCTTCTCCCCGTCATCTTTGTTGTAGCGGTGTAGCGTGCAAGGACGGGTGTGGAAGAAGTGTCAAAAGATGGAGCTAACTGTATTAATGACATTCCCACTTTACTTGTATCAATAACGGAGCAGCATCTCCTCAGTCGGAAACAACAACACAGGAAATGTGTCCCGTGAAAAAAAACGTCGGACCGGAACTCCAATAACCAAATATCCTTGGGTGCATAATATAACTCACTACACCGGTATGTTTTAGTGCTTTCATGGCGAGTGTACTGACAGATATAAGTAAGAACTTAACATTACTTTATTTTACAAATGGCAACAGCGGAGGATGAATGTCACATAACAAGAAGATAGAGAAAAAGAAGAAACTTATTGACTATGGCGTCGGTGCCGACGCGCGCAATTTTTCAGGACTTATACAGATTCCAAATACAGATCAGCAGGTACCAGAAGGTAAGAAAAGTTGCTTTTGCATGGTGTTGTGAAAACAAAATGCCAAATAAATATGTCTTACCTTAAACACACACCATAATAATACTTGTATGTTTACACCTTCTAGCGGTGCGGTTTCATAGCTTACCAAAGTTCTACTAAAACATTTTGATAGATTTTTGAGCGCTGTGTGTAATGTTCTATATTTTCAATGGAACATTTAAAATGTTGGTGTTTTTACTTGAGACATATTGCCATCATAGTGCAGCCTACACTTATCCCTTATGTTTGACTGCCATCTACTGGTCCAACTTATCATTACACGATGTACCAAATAAAATAGCTTCGAGATGGGTAAGCTCAACCAAATGTATTCCTTACATCAGGCACACCGGCGCACTGTCAAGTTTTTTTTTTTTTGGGGGGGGTGGGATTTTAAGTGTGCCTTATAGTCCGGAAAATACGATACAATAAATACAAATTTAAATAAATAAATACAGTTTGGAGACCCCTGACTTAACAACTGTGGCTGCTACAAGGTGCACTGGCCAAAAACGTAGCATGCACATGACGCAAACAGGAAAGCCTGTTGGCAACCTCATTTCCGGTTTCCGCCTTGTGTATGATCGGGAAACATGACAATTGAGGAGTTTTTTACGGAACAAAATCTTTTAAAGAATGATTGTTATTACACAGGAATACATTCATAACTTAGTTTAATGGTCAAATAAACATGTATTGTATGCTATCATAATTAGTGCTCTGCCTTCCCTGCCTTCCCTGGCTGTATATCTCTCTTGGGAAGCTGCTTATGCTTCAACTGTCAGAAAACAGTAAAGAATATATATGTATACACGTCAGCTTCATAGAGATTTTGTAAGTCACTCCGAATTATTATGCAAAATTATTTTATGAATAATTTTCGCGATGGGTGCCCTTATTTCTGGCTCGAGCAGCTACCACATAATTGTAATAGTAATAACTGTAATAGTTGTGGTACAATAAACGTGATATAAAATGTTCATGACCCTACTGTATTTACGTTAAAGTAAAATTTAATGATGAATTACCACTCTAAATGGTAATGTAACACAATGCATTTACTGCTCACTAATTATGTTGGCCAAAAATGTGGTTGATTAGTTCCATAACAAAACATGTGGAGTCTAATAAGAGAGCCTGAAAGACTAATCAGAGAGACTAAGAACAAAAAATCCGGTAACACTTTAGTATGGGGAACATGTTCTAAGTAACAAAGACTTAATTTAAAGTTATTTGGACACTAGGGGAACATATAAGGGTTAGGGTTAGGGTTAGGGTTACTAATAAGCAATAATTCTGAGATTATTGGGGGAAGGCTCTTAGTTAATGGCTTACTTGTTGTATAATAAGGCCATGCAGAATAAGGCATTAATAAGTACTTAAAGGCCTACTGAAACCCACTACTACCGACCATGCAGTCTGATAGTTTATATATCAATGATGAAATCTTAACATTGCAACACATGCCAATACGGCCGGGTTAGCTTACTAAAGTGCAATTTTAAATTGTGCGCGAAATATCCTGCTGAAAACGTCTCGGTATGATGACGTCAGCGCGTGACGTCACGGATTGTGGAGGACATTTTGGGACAGCATGGTGGCCAGCTATTAAGTCGTCTGTTTTCATCGCAAAATTCCACAGTATTCTGGACATCTGTGTTGGTGAATCTTTTGCAATTTGTTCAATGAACAATGGAGACAGCAAAGAAGGACTTTGAGTTGGATACGCAGATGCGGTACCGTGAGTACGCATGCAGCTGCGGCTTCCAAACATTTGATCGCTTGCCCGTACGTGCGTGCCGCTATGTGCATGTCACGTACGTAACTTTAGGGACTTTGGGGAAATATATGTGCTGTATGAACTTTGGGGAGGTGAACGGTACTTTGGGCTGTGGGATTGAGTGTGTTGTGCAGGTGTTTGAGTTGTATTGGCGGGATATATGGACGGGAGGGGGGCGGTGTTTGTTATGCGGGATTAATTTGTGGCATATTAAATATAAGCCTGGTTGTGTTGTGGCTAATAGAGTATATATATGTATTGTGTTTATTTACTGTTTTATTCATTCCCAGCTGAATATCAGGTCCCCACCCGCCTTTTACAGCATCTTCCCTATCTGAATCGCTCCCACTGCCCTCTAGTCCTTCACTCTCACTTTCCTCATCCACAAATCTTTCATCCTCGCTCAAATTAATGGGGAAATTGTCGCTTTCTCGGTCCGAATCGCTCTCGTTGCTGGTGGCCATGATTGTAAACAATGTGCAGATGTGAGGAGCTCCACAACCTGTGATGTCACGCTACTCGTCTGCTACTTCCGGTACAGGCAAGACTTTTTAATCAGCGACTAAAAGTTGCAAACTTTATCGTCGATGTTCTCTACTAAATCCTTTCAGCAAAAATATGGCAATATCGCGAAATGATCAAGTATGACACATAGAATGGACCTGCTATCCCCGTTTAAATAAGAAAATCGCATTTCAGTAGGCCTTTAATGACTAATTAAGAGCCAATATGTTAATAATTTGCATGTTAATAAGCAACTAATTAATGGTGAATATGTTCCCCGTACTAAAGTGTTACCAAAAATACCTATTTACATTCCATGTCTTAAAACAGCGAGTGATGACATTTCGATTATTTTAGCTCTTCGCCTGAAAGCCTGATGACATTGCACGGCTGATGAGATCCTTTTTTTTAACGCCAAGGTATTGTTGTGAGTCGTACCTGTAACGCTGTCTCTGTTAACGGTGTGAAATGCTAAATCTCTCTTCCCAGATGTCACATGTGGCTCATCGGAATTACCGTGCAAGGATGGGAGCTGCGTACCCAGCTCAGCCTGGTGTAACCAGGTCATTGACTGTGCTGATGCTTCGGATGAAAAAAACTGCGGTAAGTGCTCGAGGCGGTGCTTTGCATTGCAGTTAAAAAGGAAATGTAATAAGTCAAAGCTCTACCTCGAGCTATAAAAATGTGCTCTCAGTTGGATCCAGTGACTTAACTATGTGCTTGTCACTGTTGGATCACAGAGAATACTGACCTCACCCCCCTCCCTACACTGCTCCGCAAACTAAATCTCAGCCTTTACGGCCACGGTGAAAAACAATCCTTGTGTTGTGTTTTGTATTCAGATCACAGTGACTGCTCTCACTTTTACAAGTTGGGGGTGAAAGAGAAAGATTTCATCAGGTGCAACTCCACTTCACTGTGCATCCACACCTCGTGGATCTGCGACGGCGCCAACGATTGTGGCGATTATGCAGATGAAGCCAACTGTCAGGGTGAGAGATTCATCACTCAGATTTGGATGTTTCGGTTTACAAACAAACTGTGTCTTCAGATTGATCACGACATGTTACAGCCCTGTGTGAACTTTGTAAATACCGTATTTTCCGGACTATAGAGCGCACCAGTATATAAGCAGCACCCACTAAATTCCATATATTAGCCGCATATATACGACTTAGACTTAGACTTCCTTTTATTGTCATTCGAATTTGAACTTTACAGTACAGATACGAACAAATTTGTGTTGCATTAGCTTGTTGTAGTGCAGGATAAAAGAGCAATAAGGTGCAGATATAAATAAATGGTAAGACTTTAATATGGGGAATATATTATAAGTAACAAAGACTTAATTTAGAGTTATTTGTCCACTAAGGGGAACATATTCTAAGTAACAAAGACTTAAATTAGACTTATTTGGTTAGGGTTGGGGTTGGGGTTAGGGTTAGAAGGTTAGGGTTAGGCCATGCAGAATAAGGCATTAATAAGTACTTAATAATGACTAATTAAGAGCCAATATGTTACTAATTTGCATGTTAATAAGTATCTAATTAATGGTGAATATGTTCCCCATACTAAAGTGTTACCAAATAAATAGATTACTCTACAGATAAATATATTGCACTTTTGCATTTGCATCCACGTGCATATATGTGTTGTGAAATGAGATATATTGACACAAAAATATTTTGTAAGTGTTTGTTTACATACCTATTTTTTTACCAAACGGTGCCTGTAACAGGGCAGTAAAGCGGCCGATCAAACATAAGAGAAAAGTAATTTTCATGGACCCACTAGCTGCAGAAGCTAGCTCTCCAAGCAGCTAAACCGACTCAATACCGCCACGGTGACGTTTTGGTGAATTTACCGAGAAATTTGTGAAGCTGATACAATACAAAAGGAATGCTATTGTAAGTTAATAATACTAACACATGCACTTTTAAAACTGTTTAGAAAGCTAGCTTGATTACATTACGATAATATGCACAAATATGCATAAAGTCACTAGTATCAAACATGCGATGGATTAGTAAGTGCCAATGGTTTTAGTTATATTGTAAAATTTACAAACGTTGCTTGGAGTGATTAATGAAGAAACCATATGAGTAGAAACGCTATGGCCGACCAGTGAACGAAATGGCACTTATACCTCCAGTTCAAGGCACGAAATAGAAGGAAATACGGTAGATGTTCAACCTGCGGTGAGCAAACCTGTCTGAAAGATGGCGCCACGACACAAACAATAACACACCTTTTTTAGCCTCTGTGTCGGTGTTACAACTAAGTAAGTTTGTTATGGCTGTTGGGTAAAACCCGCAGGGTTCAAATCTTGGGGGAAAAGTAGTGGCTTATCGTTCGGAAAATACGGTGATTATGTCAATACAAACTAATACTTGTCTTTGTTGTTCATGGCAGTTTCCCACGGGCAGAAGTGTGAGGAGGGCCACTTTTCATGTCCAAGCGGTAACTGCATCTCAAGTGTGTGGCTTTGCGATGGCCAGAAAGACTGCGAGGACGGAGCAGATGAATTCCAGTGCGGTAAAATAACATTCAACTCTCTTTTTTAACTAATGGTTTCCTCTCCAAGACGATTGTGTGCCATTGGCGGATGGGATTTTGATATTCTATCAAAAAGAATAGTGTTGTTTCGTTCAATTACCCAGATCCAGTCGTGCAACAAACACAACATGCACTACGGCATATAATTAGGAGAGATAGAGAGAGACGGAGTGATTGTTTATATTGCCACGAGGCAATTTCTAGCCACTTTGTTTTGCTCTCATATATTTGTGATTTCTCTCGTGGCTCTTTTTTTTTCATAGTCAAATTCAAATCGAGATCTACAATGAAACAATTATTACAAACAGCCTTGTTATTGTAACACTTAATTAATCAGCCACCCCTTACTAAACTGCCTTTTGTTAAACATTTAATGGTGTTAGCATGGGGATATGGTGATTATATCTTACTCTACCACATGTCATCAAAATCATACACAATCTATACAATATGGTCAATATCATCCTGCTGATAAAACGTGGTATTAACCATTGGCGTCGTTAGGTCTATTTTAGACCACATAACATATTCTTAAGGCCCCTAAATAATTTGGTGTGATTTATTATTTTTATTAAAAAATTAAAATCTTAAGAATGCAATGTAAATATGCAGGAATATGAGTTTAAATAAATAATAGCAGAACCAGTCATTATTCACTATGATTATATATCATTTGAAGACCCCTTGTCAGATTTGTTTTTGTCAAATCCAATCGTTTTATGTATATGTCCAGACTCCAATGTGAATGCAAACTGACCCCAATACAGACATGGCGTCTTGAGGTCGCACGTCCCGCAGTGTTTACGGAAGTAAACTCGGAAGCGGACATGCTCCAAATCTAGTCGTCTCAGTAGTGGCACATTTGTTGCAATTTTTAAGGATTCTGTGCAATCAAAGTCAACATTTTCTGATCCGCGGAGAGGATTATGAAAGAAGATGACTCCCACAGATTTTTTAATGCACAATAATCTCGATGTCTGCTCTGACGAGTGTGTTGGCGATCAGTGGTGGAACGTTGATTGACGTGAGTTCTTCAAACATTATTTTCATCTGCTAATTTAACTAATTTATTTTGCATCCATCAACTCCGGTGAATAATGATGACGCTTGTGATAAGCGTCATCATTATTTGCCATTATTGCCATTCACACTGAACACTATCTGATTTGTATCATCAAATCAAATCAAATCAAATCAAATCAACTTTATTTATAAAGCACATTTAAAATTATAAAAGTCATTATAATAATGTCTATAATATGGCTGATAGAAAAATAACTTCTATACCGTATGATAAGCAAATCACACTACTACATCTTTGTAGTATTGGTGTGCTACTCAAACTTAATTGATGTAGCTTATCAGCCTTAGTGTTATTTTTGAGTAGTGTTTTGGGGGCTCTGAAGACTGGATGCACTGACAGACTCAGAGTCAAAAAGGTGGAATTCTATGGGTGTTTTTTATCTTCACTTTTATCGTTTTCACCAGAAATGGCAGGTTATTGTGATAGTCCATATCACCCATTCCTACTGGCCAGGTGTGGCCATGATTAAGACTCTACAGGGGTGCTCATTACGTCGATCGCGAGCTACCGATCGATCGCGGAGGGTGTGTCAGTCGATCACCAGCCAGACATTAAGAAATAGTCCTAAAAATGAGCGATCATAAATCTTCACTATGACGTCACTTTCGTCACTTGATTGACATTCACGGCACCCGAGGGTCTTCTGAGATGACGCTGGCTGCTGCCAGCTCATTAAAATTACCGACAGGAAGGCGAGAAACACTTTATTTCAACAGACTCTGGCGCCATACCTGTCGTCAAAACTCCAAAGACCGACTGCACAGTTGCGCTAACAAAACAAGAGTCTCAGAAAGCTGGCGTGCACAAGATAGCAAGCTACGGAGTTTGCCGACAATGTATTTCTTGTAAAGTGTATGCAAAGTAGTACAGAAGCTGGACAAATAAGATGCCAAAAACCAACCACTTTTATGTGGTATTGGACAGAAAGGAGGACTTTTTTTCTCCTCCATTCGAAAATGCGGACGTTATCAGCACCACTGTCTGATTCCAATCAATGCAAGTCATCACAATCAGGTAATACACCAACTTATATTCTTGTTCTCATGAAAGAAAGGAATCTATATGTGTTAAACATGCTTGTATTATCTTTAAACACCTTTAACTTATTAACAATATTAACTATATGTGTTAAACATGCTTGTATTATCTTTAAACACTTTTAACTTGTTAACAATATTAACTATATGTGTTAAACATGCTTGTATTATCATTAAACACTTTTAACTTGTTAACAATATTAACTATACGTGTTAAACATGCTTGTATTATCTTTAAACACCTTTAACTTGTTAACAATATTAACTATATGTGTTAAACATGCTTGTATTATCTTTAAACACCTTTAAGTTGTTAACAATATTAACTATATGTATTAAACATTCTTGTATTATTATTAAACACCTTTAATTTATTAACAATATTAACTATGTGTTAAACATGCTTGTATTATCATTAAACACCTTTAACTTGTTAACAATTTTAACTATATGTGTTAAGCATGCTTTCATTATCTTTAAACACCTTTAACGTATTAACAATATTAACTATATGTATTAAACATACTTGTATTATCATTAAACACCTTTAATTTTTTAACAATATTAAGTATATGTGTTAAACATGCTTGCATTATCATTAAAAACCTTTAACTTGTTAACAAAAACATATATTTCATAAATAAGTAAATATAAATTATGCATATATATAATGAGGTAGATCCCCACGACTTGATCAATTGAAAAGTAGCTCGCCTGCAGAAAAAGTGTGAGCACCCCTGATTTAGACACTAAATGCCTTAAATGACCATAACAAGAAACTAAGAATTTTGCTTTTCGACCATTTTTATTTCCTCAGTATTTGCTGTGTAATTCTAATACAGTAACAACAAGTTGTAAGCAAAACAATCTTGCAAGTGTAAAAAATCTCAATCAAAGTGGTTGTGCACGGATAACATATCTTTGGGTGGACATCGAGCCTTTGTTTTCCAGGCAAGAACGTTTTTTTCCACCAGAACCTACTCTGTTTTCAGGTCAACTCTGTAGTGGTGTGCAAGTTTGTTTACACTGCTATCATCTGTGCAACGTTTCCCTGTTTGCAAGTTGCCTGCTAGCTTTTCCATGCAGCAACACTGTCCTTATGTGTTTGGGCCATCTCATGCTTACTCACTAAAGGTGACTGAAGCTTTCTTACACTTCCACGTTCAACCATTTAGATGTATTCAGTGTGTGTTGTGTAATTCAAATACAGAGCCAAAAAGTTGTGAGCGAAAAGATTTTCTAAGTGCAAATATTGCTTTGCTCGCGCGCAAAGGAACCTCCTAGGGCAGGGGTCGGCAAACCAACATGTTGAAAGAGCCATATTGGACCAAAAATACAAAAAACAAATCTGTCTGGAGCATACTTGCCAACCTTGAGACCTCCGATTTTGGGAGGTGGGGGCTGGGGGCGTGGTTAAGAGGGGAGGAGTATATTGACAGCTAGAATTCACCAAGTCAAGTATTTCATACATACATATATATATATATATATATATCCATCCATCCATCCATCCATCCATCTTCTTCCGCTTATCCGAGGTCGGGTCACGGGGGCAGCAGCCTAAGCAGGGAAGCCCAGACTTCCCTCTCCCCTGCCACTTCGTCCAGCTCTTCCTGTGGGACCCCGAGGCGTTCCCAGGCCAGCCATATATATATATATATATATATATATATATATATATATATATCCTGAAAATATGCAAACAAAACTGTTTAGATAATTGATACTTCAAACTTGCATAAATAAATATTAAGGAATATAACAACTTGGCTTCTGAGAGTTTCAAAATGTAATGAATAAAATGCTAAAGTTGTTGATAAACAAGCAATTATTTTAATAATTAAATATGGTAATTTTAAATGAATTATTATGATAATTTAAAATCAATTATTTCAAATATGTTTATTTTAATGTATAATTCTATGGCTGGATGTAATAAGGAGTCAGGAAAAAATACAAATAAAAATACAATTAATTGTTATGTTTTTAGCAAAATGTAATAAAAATGTATTTATTTTTTTAATTTTTTTAAATTAATAAATATATTTATTTTTAGGTAAGATAAACATAATAATACAATTTATCTCTAGTCTGGATGATTTAGTTATTGTCACCCTGTTGTCCTCCCGTCGTGAAAAAAGGCTGTCCTCACTCAGGTCCGCAAGGAGCTGGAGGGGGCGTGGCTTCCAGCTCCGGCTGAAAATCGGTAGATTTTCGGGAGAATATTTGTCCCGGGAGGTTTTCGGGAGAGGTGCTGAATTTCGGGAGTCTCCCAGAAAATTCGGGAGGGTTGGCAAGTATGGTCTGGAGCTGCAAAAAGTTAAAAGCCTTATGTAGTGCATTCAATTGAATATGGGTTGAAAATGATTTGCAAATCATTGTATTCCGTTTATATTTACATCTAACACAATTTCACAACTCATATGGAAACTGGGTTTGTATATCAGTGTTTCTTAGCCATAAAACCATAAATCACAATATCAAACATAAGTCTGGAGCTAAAGTCATAGAGAAGTTTCTTAAGCACCAAAATTATGACTAACGCGGTAAAGCTGTTTGTTCTCTTGTACTTCAACTTTATTACTAATTTAGGTCGAGTTGCATGTAAATGTCCTTTCTTTGCAGGATATTTGATTAGTACTTATTTTTGTAATGACCCTGACCTAAGCCTTGATAATAATCGTTGCGAATAACACATGATTTCCTATTACTTGACAAAGTTTATCAAGTAGATTGGATAGAATTATTGAATACGATTATTACTATTTCAGTGTCAATATTTGAGTGGGCCATGGGCCCTTCTGTAATGGAAAAGTTAGGCCCAGAGGTTAAAATGGTTAAGAACCCCTGGTCTATATGATTAAAATAGGTGGCGTCTTCTTCTTGCACAAATCGGGTTTGCGCTGAATTCCAAATTGATGGCGCTTGTAATCTGTTTGGCCGATGGCTCTGCGGTCCGATCCAAAGCATTTGCTGCACCATATTCAGATGCAGTCGATTAGTATGCCGCACAATGCACCTCAAGTTGAAGTCTTTCATTGCTGATAATGTCACCAACCACATCAAACACAAGGTCTTTAAAGTCAATAAACAAATATTCTGTTTTCCATCGTTGATGTGCACGTCAAAGGGGGTTTGGGAGGCAATTATTTTTTAGATTTTACATTCGTAGTATTAGAAATTATTTTGAATGCCGTATTAATTAAAGGCCAGGACAGTGTCAGGCCGTGTGGGCTTGCAGTTGTCTGTGGCACGCACATCTATCTAAGCTTGAAAAAGGCACAATAATTCAGAAAGTTGACTGAACCGACCTTGCATCGATCAGTTTCACACAACAACATTGTCCAAATAGTAAATTATTTAGTCCTGGTGTAGGTCTGCTGATGCCAGGTGGGAGAGGAATAAGGAATCAAGAAATGGTCTTGGAGCTATTCTGGTCTTTGTATTGTCCAGTTTTGATGAAACTTCTGCTATGGCAAAATTCACACTAATACTGTCTCTTCAGGACAACAAAAGTTTGGATTGAATTTTGCCACATTCATATTTCTAAATTTGCTCTTTTTTATCGATATAATGACCACCGCTTCCACCTTTATCTCATCAATAGGCATTAATGGTTTTGGTCAATGTTTGATCCCCAACAATAGAATCAATTACTGAACTATATAATTACATACTTGCGTTTAATTACAGCTATTATCACATGTATATGATGTTATTAAAAGCATGTCTGCATGCTTTGTGTCCATCAGAGATCCAATAAAGATGAAAATAATGGAACCATGATTTACGTACTTAATTGTTTCTTGAACATGGATCGTGAACCGAAAAGTTTGTATAGTGAAGTAGAGTTCCCCATAAGAATCAATGTAAACATGAATCATTGGATCTCGCCTCGACAAAAGTCCCTATTCTAGTAAAAACTGCACATTTTGAAGACACTATAATGTATGTACACTGTTTATACACATATATATATATATATATATATATGTACGTATATATATATATATATATATATATATAAATATATATATATATATTACACATACATACATACATACATACATATATGTACTGAATGTATGTATGAATGTATGTGTAATATATATAAATATATATATACATATATATACATATATATATATATATATATATATATATATATATATATATATATATATATATATATATATATATATATATATATATACACATACATGTATATATATACATACAGGTATGTGTGTGAGTAATATATATATGCATATATATATGTGTGTGTGTGTGCGTGTGTATGTATGTATGTATACATATATACTGTATATACATACATAAACATACATACATACATATACACACACACACACACATACATATATATATATATATATATATATATATATATATATATATATATATATATATATATATATGGTAACACTTTAGTATGGGGAACACATATTCACCATTAATTAGTTGCTTATTAACATGCAAATTAGTAACATATTGGCTCTTAATTACTACTTAATTAGTACTTATTAATGCCTTATTCTGCGTGGTCTTATTATACAACCAGTAAACCATTAACTAAGAGTCTTCCCTCAATAACCTGAGAATTATTCTGTATTAGTAATGCTAACCCGAACCCTAACCCCAACTCTTATATGGTCCCCTATTGTTCAAATAAATTAAGTCTTTGTTACTTTAATAAGAAACTAATTTATGAAGAATATGTTCCCCATATTAAAGTGTAACCATATATATATATATATATATATATATATATATATATATATATATATATATATATATATATAAATGACATAACAAGAAAGTAATGGCTCAATAATCTCTTATGTTTCCATCCAAACAACACAACAACATTACAGCAAGCTTTATTGTCAACAAACAAAGACACGCACACAAAAGTGTTGCTGGTGTGCTCCAAAACGTTAACTACCATTTTGCTACAATAAAAAACAAACAAAGGAAAATAATTTTTACTTTGTGTCTGCGAATATTTGTGGCATTGTTGAAAACTCTTCAGAGTGATAAAAAAGCAGTGGATTCACGTCGTCACTTTTAGCATTAGCACAAACAAGCTGTGAGAAGCTTGTGCTCAGGTAATTCCTTCTCTTTCGCTGTATTAAAGGCATCCTTTACAGTCTCATCACAATTAAAAGACTTACCATAGTACAAAGCCCCCTTTGCTGATAAAATCCTCAAACTGAAGGTACCGCAAGGTAAAACGCAAACTCAAAGCGTTTGTCTAGCAACCAAAAGCTATACAGCAAGACTGCGAGAGTTTGGACACATTTAAAGCATTTCTGATCACACAAAGTGATCTCTAAGACAGGCTAACACAGCTCCGACCAGCGCAAAGTACGACAATTGTGAACATAAACAAGTCAAAAGTGCTGTTGCTATCGATACTTATTGAAATGTGTGTACATGGAAACAGGATATGACATACGGGGCCCGGCCTCTTTAAAATGGCTGTGATGTCACCAAAATGGCAGACCCCAATGGCTTTAAGCAGCTTGCAAAATGAATGAATGGATGAAACGTTTTTACGCCGAGACATGGTTCACACACGGAGGAATATTTAGTGCGATATAAAGGTTTGTCAACTGAAAAGGTTGCAAATAGAGGCGTTCGTAAATCGATGTTCCACTGTCTAAATAAAGTCTGACCATGGAACAGACACTTCTTCGACTGTGACAATGTTTAATTAGGATCATGCAAACGTCGTGTTTGTCTTTCTTGTGTAAGAAACACCTTTGTTCACATTCCAGCGCCTACACAGAGAAAAGAAGCTCATTAGCAGCATTAACTGTCTTAAGGGAGATTGACCCCAAATATATGCATGGGTTATAAGTGTATAATTAGGGCTGGGCGATATGCCCTTTTATTAATATCTCAATATTTTTAGGCCATGTCACGATACACGATATATATCTCGATATTCTTTCCTTAGCCTTGAATGAACACTTGATGCATATAATCACAGCAGTATGATGATTCTATGTGTCTACATTAAAACATTCTTGTTCATACTGCATTAATATATGCTCATTTTAAACTTTCATGCAGAGAGGGAAATCACAACTAAGTCAATTGACCAAAACTGTATTTATTAAACAGTTATTAAGCAGTGGCACAAACATTCATGTCATTTCAAAACAGAAAGTGCAAGATTGTCGGAGACATTTTAAAACAAGCCAAGAGTGCACTTTTGTGCATGATGTCACTAAGATGACATATCAAAACAACACTAAATTAAAGTGCACTTTTTGAACAGAACGCCACTGCAATAGTTTGAAAAATATTTGCTGCATATTAGGAAATCAAATAGTGTATATCCTTCGCTATGTGGTAGGTTCCTGCGGACGTTATCTCCCTCTGTGTTGACAATTTTTTTTCATACGGTGTTGATCTGGAAATGGAAGACGCCAGGCTCAATTGGGTCAGTGTTGGTTGCTTCGGCAATTTGTTGGGTGTGGCACCGGCCGGAGATGTTGACATGCGGAGTTTCAAGCACTCTTCATTCTCTAGCGGATGACTTTTCAAATGATGCTACAAATTAGTAGTGCTACTACTTTCTGTAGCAACGCTTTTGCCGCATACTTTACATATTACTGTTGTCTGTTCAACATATTCCTGCTTGAAGCCAAACCACCGCCAGACGATGGACCCCGTGCTGTTTTTCTTGGGAATTAATTATTCTTCCTCCATTTGTTACCAGATTTGCGCCTTCTTTCTCTCGTATTACCACTTGCACCACTCCGCTTGCACCACCTGCCACAGCTAACGTTACCCATTCCGCTACCTCTCTGCTCTGCGAGAGCGTAGGTGACGTATGTAACAAAGTGCGCTTGTTTTATGTTTCTGTGAGAAGGAGAGACAAGAAAGAGAGAGAAAAGCCTGTAGTGTAATGCCCGCAGCTAAAAGCCACTGCGTGAGAACGTATACTCGAATACTCACGATATAGTCATTTTCTACATCGTACAGAGACAAACCCGCGATATATCGAGTATATTCCATATATGGCCCAACCCGATGTATAACCCACAAGAAGCATGTCCATTCCCAAATGTAAAAACTTCATTTTGTAAAACAATGACATCCGGTCCTTCAAATTTGCCTCTATCATAGAATATGTGAATTATGCCACAGTTCTTTTTCAGGACAAATGAACAATATTTCCTTTTTCCCTTTGTTAATTATCATATAAAAAGCTCAAGCCACTGACAAGCTTCCTGAGAAGGCAAATCGGTCTGAGGGAAATGTCACTGCATTTCAAATACCTTCTACTTCCCCATCGTCTTCAATAAAACAACCATGTGTCACTTCGCTTTGGGTAGCGTGAAATATGAAACATTAAAGGCCTACTGAAACCCACTACAACCGACCACGCAGTCCGATAGTTTATATATCAATGATGAAATCTTAACATTGCAACACATGCCAATACGGCCGGGTTAGCTTACTAAAGTGCAATTTTAAATTTTGCGCGAAATATCCTGCTGAAAACGTCTCGGTATGATGACGGCTGCGCGTGACGTCACGGATTGTAGAGGACATTTTGGGACAGCATGGTGGCCAGCTATTAAGTTGTCTGTTTTCATCGCAAAATTCCACAGTATTCTGGACATCTGCGTTGGTGAATCTTTTGCAATTTGTTCAATGAACAAAGGAGACAGCAAAGAAGAAAGCTGTAGGTGGGAAGCGGTGTTTTGCGGCAGGTGTTGTGCCGGATAACGCAACCCTGCTGTAGAATGCACCCCCTGACTGTTGTGCCGGATAACACAGCCAGTGTTTCATTGTTTACATCCCCGGAAGATGACAGTCAAGCTTTACCATTGGCCTGTGGAGAACTGGGACAACAGAGACTCTTACCAGGATGATTTTGAGTTGGATGCGCAGACGCGGTACCGTGAGTACGCATGCAGCTGCGGCTTCCAAACATTTGATCGCTTGCCCGTACGTGCGTGCCGCTATGTGCATGTCACGTACGTAACTTTGGGGACTTTGGGGAAATATATGTGCTGTATGAACTTTGGGGAGGTGAACGGTACTTTGGGCTGTGGGATTGAGTGTGTTGTGCAGGTGTTTGAGTTGTATTGGCGGGTTATATGGATGGGAGGGGGGAGGTGTTTGTTATGCGGGATTCATTTGTGGCATAATTAATATAAGCCTGATTGTGTTGTGGCTAATAGAGTATATATATATGTCTTGTGTTTATTTACTGTTTTAGTCATTCTCAGCTGAATATCAGGTCCCACCCGCTTCTCACAGCATCTTCCCTATCTGAATCGCTCCCACTGCCCTCTAGTCCTTCACTCTCACTTTCCTCATCCACGAATCTTTCATACTCGCTTAAATTAATGGGGAAATCGTCGCTTTCTCGGTCCGAATCGCTCTCACTGCTGGTGGCCATGATTGTAAACAATGTGCAGATGTGAGGAGCTCCACAACCTGTGACGTCACGCTACTCGTCTGCTACTTCCGGTACAGGCAATGCTTTTTTATCAGCGACCAAAAGTTGCAAACTTTATCATCGATGTTCTCTACGGAATCCTTTCATCAAAAATATGGCAATATCGCGAAATGATCAAGTATGACACATAGAATGGACCTGCTATCCCCGTTTAAAGAAGAAAATCACATTTCAGTAGGCCTTTAAAGTGCTTCTTTGATACCTGTAAAGTGCGGGGTACCTGTTATTTTGTAATACACTTGAAGCGACTGAAGCAAATTTAGTATAACGTACAGAAAGTCGGAATAATCATAGATTCCAGATTTAGCCATCTAACATTGATCTAAGTGCTACGTTACAGCTTCCTGTCGAAACTCTGACAGCAGGGTAAATGCATAACGCATGCAGGCACACACACACACACACACACACACACACACACACACACACACACACACACACACACACACACACATGTTATCATTTAGAATGGGGACCAAGTTTTTGATTATCACTTGCGAGGACCACCCTTTCTACAGGTTGTGGAGGCATAAACAAAATGAGGTAAAATGGCCACTGCCCATTTAGCTCATTCACGTCTTTAAATTTCTGGATTGATGAAGTAATGTGCTGATCATTCTTACTGGGGACCCTGGGGAAAAAGAGTTAATATGGTTCATGGGGACCAAATTTAAATAATTTTGCATGATTCACACAAATTTGTACGTGGCTACTGAGGACCATTTTTTTAAAAAAGCAGCGAGTGCAGTACCAGCTACAGCCCGATGAGGGGGCTACTGTGCAAATTTCTCACACTCAAACTAACCAGTAAACATGTTTTATGGGCCAAAGCTTAAAAATCACTTAGGCATCTTCAGAATGGATCTGACTATCATTTAAAAAGGTTTCCCTTTAGGGGACCTGGTTTTTTTGTCCCCATACCGTCAGAGGTCTCCTAAAGGTGACTGTGTAAACAGAGCGATGTCCCCATTAAGTAAGCATTGCCAGAACACACACACACACACACACTCACACACACACACACACACACACAGGATCCATATCCATAATTTCTCGTATCGTTATTTGACCCACTACGACATATCCTCGCTCTCCTCTTTCAACATCTCATCAAAGCTTTGTCAGACTCTGCCAGGTCTGGCATCTGAGAGAAAGCCACCAAAGAATGACTCCCCAGAGAGAGCAGAGTGACTTGGAAACGTAAACACTCGGCGTAGATAATGACTCTATGCGCATTTTTACACAATGATCATCATCATGCCTTTCCATGAACCTTTAATTGTTTTCCATCCCCGGGGCCCCTTCCCTATCGGCAAAACACACCCTGTGCGGGATTACGGGGTTAATTATACTAGTAACCGCAACATGTAAGTGTAAAAAAACCAACAACATTATGATTTGTACATTTTCAGAATGTGCTTGCTCTATTTTTAAACAAAGAAAACAATCTGATGTTGTCTTTATTTTTAAGTTATCGTTCTATGATTTTACCAGTCCGGCCCACTTGAGAGTAGATTTTTCTCCATGTGGCCCACCGATCTAAAATGAGTTTGACACCCCTGATTTAAAGAAATAACGCATTAATCAATTATTTAGAGTTTTGATCATATCACCGTATTTTTCAGACTATAAGTCGCAGTTTTTTTCATAGTTTGGCCTGGGGGTGCGTCTTATACTCAGGAGCGACTTATGTGTGAAATGATTAACACATTACCGTAAAATATCGAATAATATTATTTAGCTCATTCACGTAAGAGACTAGACCAGGGGTCGGCAACCCGCGGCTCCGGAGCCGCATGCGGCTCTTTGATCATTCTGATGCGGCTCAGCTGCGTACTTGCCGACCCCCCCGATTTTCCCGGGAGACTTCCGGATTTCGGTGCCTCTCGCAGGAAACACCCAGGATTAATATTCTCCGATAATCACCCTTTCAATAATAATAAGGGCGTGCCATGGTGGTACAGCATTTAGCGCCCTCTACAATCTGTATTAACAGTTTGCCAGCCCAACCTCTTGTTATGTGCATCTTCTGCTCGCACACGCAAGTGACAGCAAGGCATACATGGTCAACAGCCACACAGGTAACACTGACGGTGGCTATATAAAACAACTTTAAGACTCTTACTAATAATGCGCCACACTTTGAACCAAAACCAAACAAGAATGACAAACACATTTCGGGAGAACATCTGCACCTTAACACAACATAAACACAACAGAACAAATACCCAGAATCCCATGCAGCCCTGACTCTTCCGGGCTACATTATACACCCCTGCTACCACCAAACCCCGCCCCCACCCCAACCCTGCTCCCTCACACATCACACCCCCCCCCCGTGCGTCGGTTGAGGTGGGTGGGGTTTGGTAGCGGAGGTGTATAATGCAGCCCGGAAGAGTTAGGGCTGCATGGGATTCTGGGTATTTGCTCTGTTGTGTTTATGTTGTGTTACGGTGCAGATGTTCTCCCGAAATGTGTTTGTCATTCTTGTTTGGTGTGGGTTCACAGTGTGGCGCATTATTAGTAAGAGTGTTAAAGTTTTTTATATCGCCACCGTCAGTGTAACCTGTGTGGTTGTTGACCAAGTATGCCTTGCCCTCACTTACGTGAGCAAGAAGAAGCCCCATACAAGGTGGGGTTAGTTCGGCACGCTGGTTGTAGTTGTCGCTAAATGCTGTACCATCACGGCACGTTCGAGAGAATAGTTGCCCTTAAATCCGTAGTCTACCGGAAAAATCGGGAGGGTTGACATGTATGACGCTGTCAAGCGCTATTCATATAAAACCCGCGGGCCGGTGTGGACCGTGTGTCTGAGACCCTTGGTTTATACATAGCACAAAGCAAAAAAAAACCTTAGTATGCAGTGTTATTTCATTTTAAATTTCAAAAGATTTTTGTGGCTCCCATTGTTTTCTCTAATTTGTGAAACTGGTCAAAATGGCTCTTTGACTGGTAAAGGTTGCCGACCCCTGGACTAGACGTATAAGATTTCATGGGATTTAGCGATTAGGAGTGACAGATTGTTTGGTAAACGTATAGCATGTTCTATATATTAGTTATTTGAATGACTCTTACCATAATATGTTACGTTAACATACCAGGCACGTTCTCAGTTGGTTATTTATGCCTCATATAACGTACACTTATTCAGCCTGTTGTTCACTATTCTTTATTTATTTTAAATTGCCTTTCAAATGTCTATTCTTGGTTGGGTTTTATCAAATAAATTTCCCCCAAAAATGCGACTTATACTCCAGTGCGACTTATATATGTTTTTTTCCTTCTTTATTATGCATTTTCGGCCGGTGCGCCTTATACTCCGGTGCGACTTATACTCCGAAAAATACTGTACTTAAAAATGTCCACTGTATTTCCATCAATATTACAATAAAAACACAATAATATTAAAGGCTAATGTGTGACATTGCATTTCAATCATATACATTGGCTGTACTATACACACTAACTAAAAATTACATCCATCCATCCATCCATTTTCTACCGCTTATTCCCTTCGGGGTCGGGGGGGCGGGGGGGGGGGGGGGGGGGGGGGGGGTGTGCTGGAGCCTATCTCAGCTACAATCGGGCGGAAGGCGGGGTACACCCTGGACAAGTCGCCACCTCATCACAGGGCCAACACAGATAGACAGACAACATTCACACTCACATTCACACACTAGGGCCAATTTATAAAAAAAATTAAAAAAAGGAAGGACAATTAAAACATTCCACAACAATATTAAGTTGCAGGTATGTGCCCCTTTAAAACGTAAATACAGTGAAAACATTGTTAATGTACATACTTCCTACTGTTTAACATCCATCCATCCATTTTCTACCGCTTATTCCCTTTTGGGGTCACGGGGGGCGCTGGAGCCTATCTCAGCTACAATCGGGCGGAAGGCGGGGTACACCCTGGACAAGTCGCCACCTCATTTACTGGCAAAATGACGACAAGGCTACTCAACAACATTCTGCGCAATGCACTCTGTTTGATTGTTACACAAAACTAAAAAAACGATTAGCTTATTGCAATGACTCCCCACTGTCTATATGTATTTGCAGTTATTGTACGTAATACCTCCACTTATGAGTTCAATTGGTAATGTGACGAGGCTTGTAACCAAAAAATACTTTTAAATCAATCTTCCTCATTTAACTGAACATGCCATTATTCCTTTCTGAGCCCCCCAAAAACACCACAATTATAACATGTAAACCAGTGACGTGCGGTGAGGTTGATGGCTGGTGAGGCACTGACTTCATCACAGTCAGATTTGCAAACATATGAACCCTAAAGAGTATCTTATTCACCATTTGATTGGCAGCAGTTAACGGGTTATGTTTAAAAGCTCATACCAGCATTCTTCCCTGCTTGGCACTCAGCATCAAGAGTTGGAATTGGGGGTTAAATCACCAAAAATTATTTACGGGCGCGGCGCCGCTGCTGCCCACTGCTCCCCTCACCTCCCAGGGGGTGATCAAAGGATGGGTCAAATGCAGAGGACAAATTTCATTACACCTAGTGTGTGTGTGACAATCATTGGTACTTTGACTTAACTTTAACTTTACACATACAAACTGTAGCACACAAAAAAGCACATTTAATTAAAAAAGCGTTATTATGGTCTTACCTTTACTTATAAATGAAGTCCATTCGCCACTGTTGTGCTGGATTAACACAACCCCTGACGGGAGTGTTATATCAACTAATGATTGCAAGATTGAATCTATTTAAAAAAGTGCAACCGAGGGTTTATAAATGTTGTCTATACTGTATGAAACTACAAAATAACAAACACGGAGGCTCCAGTTTACACGAGGACCACTTTATTTACGTTCTTTCAAAAACTTCCGCTCCACTCCAACGTGTCATCACTTCCGCTCTTAGCGCCTTCAAAAAAAGAGCTCAAGGCATATACTGTATAACAGCGCATAACATGAACTTAACATCACAAATAGGAAAGCCCATAAAAATAGGTTACAAAAGTTATTTAATAAGAAGCCAAAAAGTGCAAAAATAATAATGTTTGTGTTGGAGGAGTTGTGAATAAGGTACACCTGCTGTCTGCAGGTGTACCTAATATTGTGGCCCTGCAGTCATTCACAACTCCTCCAACATGAACATTATTGTTTTTGCACTTTTTGGCTTCTTATGAAATAACTCTTTTAAATAGATTCAATCTTGCACGTGGAAAGTTTAAGTGTGGGCTTTAGTTGATATAGCACTCCCGTCAGGGGTTGCAATCTACGGCGGGGGTGCAGGAGGCGGGATTACTGGAGCCTCAGCCAGTGCGTCTTTTGCAGCCGTTTTATGATCGCTCAGCACAAGAAATACGTTACACACATACAGTTGTTGACAAAATACACTGTACATTATATACCTCAGCTAACTAAACTATGGAAATGTATAATATAGTTCATATAGCAATACGGTCTCACTGCACAGCAGGTCAGCAGTTAGCCGAGTCCGCAATCCATGTTGAGGCACTGAGTGACGTGCCTCAACTGGCTGCTGTTCACCGCACCGTCTCTTCTCAGTATTTGAACGGCAAATGTGAAAATTCAGCGATTTTGAATAAAAAAAATCTAAAACTGGTGAAGTTAAATGGAAAATAACGTTATAGTAAAATCACTGGATACATATAACAATTTAATAAAAATGTTTTCTTTTTAAAAAAAAATTCTGCCTCAAGTGACTGCACGTCACTGATGTAAACATACTGTTGAATAAATTTGAGATAATGGATTGTATCAAAAACAATACATTGCAATATACTACAAACAATTTGTTTTATGTAGTAATAAGCCTCCCTGCTTGACACTCAGCATCAAGGGTTGGAATTGGGGGTTAAATCACCAAATTCCAGAGCGCGGCCACCACAGCTGCTCACTGCTCCCCTCACCTCCCAGGGGGTGGAACAAGGGGATGGGTCAAATGCAGAGGGTAATTTCACCACACCTTGTGTGTGTGTGACTATCAGTGGTACTTTAACTTAAGGTACAGTATTGACCTTGGATAGCGGACTTCTATTGTATCTCCTGCGAGCAGCTTCTCTGTCAAACACACCATCAGTAGCTTCAACACGTTTATCCTCCTTTAGGAGGTTATGTAATCGCTTTGGATGGTCAGTCTGTCTGCTCGCTAGTTAGCAGAATAAATCAAAAAGTTATGGGCAGATTTTTTAAAGGTCAAGTTAAAGTACCACTAGGTGTGGTGAAATGACCCTCTGCATTTGACCCATCCCCTTGTTCCACTCCCTGGGAGGTGAGGGGAGCAGTGAGCAGCAGCGTTGGCCGCGCTCGGGAATCATTTTGGTGATTTAACCCCCAATTCCAACCCTTGATGCTGAGTGGAGGTAATGGGTCACATTTTTATAGTCTTTTGGTATGACTCGGCCGGGGTTCTAACTCACGACCGACCGATCTCAGGGCGGACCACAAGGCCACTGAGCAGGCTTTTTGTATAAAGGGTAATGCCTGAAAATGGGATAAGGAACAACTGATTCGATTTTGAATCATTTTTACTAGGTTACCATATGTTTATGTTTCTGTGTTTGTGTATATAGAAAATACAATAAATTACAAATGTCCGAAATTAGGCACGATTGGCATAATAAAAATATTTTTTAAAAAAGGTAGAAAAGCGCTATACAAGTACGACCCATTTACCATTTACCATTAATAGCAATGTGTAGGATTAGTTGAATACATAGAGTGCCCCACCTGGGCTTTACTGCCTTTACACCTGAAAGCTGATTCAGGTGAATTTGTGAGAATTATCTACAAAGGGTTGAATATGTGCAGTCTTATGAATAATTGCGGTATGAAGCGTCAGACCAAATACGAGTGGACAGAAGGCCAAGTGTTGTGTGTATGCTGCTGAGTTGTATTCCCCCTTGCCTCCGCAGACTCGTCGTGCTTGTGGAACCAGTTTGCCTGCTCCAAGAATAAATGCATCGCAAAACAGTGGCTCTGTGATGGAGAGAACGACTGTGACGACGGCCTTGATGAGAGCGTGGAGATCTGTGGTAAATGCTGTCTATCACGTCATGAGCAAAGGTTACATCGGATACTTTAGATGATGTACTGTATGACAACTCTTTTGTGGTTTTATAGAGTAGATACACAAACAACAGGTGATGTACTGCAGGCATTTCTGATGATTCAAGGGTGTTTAAATATAGTAGATCTTTTAAAGGGCAACTGTTTCTCTTTTGGGGATGTTTCCTATTATTCACAATTAGAGATAAATGCGTTAAAATGTAATATTGGAAATTATCGGTATCGTTTTTATTTTATTTTCGGTATCGTTTTTTTTTTTTTATTTATTAAATCAACATAAAAAACACAAGATACACTTACAATTAGTGCACCAACCCAAAAAACCTTCCTCCCCCATTTACACTCATTCACACTCATTCACACAAAAGGGTTGTTTCTTTCTGTTATTAATATTCTGGTTCCTACATTATATATCAATATATATCAATACAGTCTGCAAGGGATACAGTCCGTAAGCACACATGATTGTGCGTGCTGCTGGTCCACTAATAGTACTAACCTTTAACGGTTAATTTGACAAATGTTCATTAATTACTATTTTCTATGTACTATAACTGTTTTTATATTGTTTTACTTTCTTTTTTATTCAAGAAAATATTTTTAATTTATTTATCTTATTTTATTTTATTTTATTTTTTTTAAAGTATCTTATCTTCACCATACCTGGTTGTCCAAATTAGGCATAATAATGTGTTAATTCCACGACTGTATATATCGGTTGATATCGGTATCGGTTGATATCGGTATCGGTTGATATCGGTATCGGTAATTCAAGAGTTGGACAATATCGGATATCGGCAAAAAGCCATTATCGGACATCCCTATTCACAATCCCTATGTTTGACAAGAACACATACAGTCCTGGTCAAAAGTGTACATACACTTGTAAAGAACATAATGTCATGGCTGTCTTATTTTTTTGTGATAGAGTGATTGGAGCACATACTTGTTGGTCACAAAAAAGCATTCATGAAGTTTGGTTCTTTTATGAATTTATTATGGGTCTACTGAAAATGTGACCAAATCTGCTGGGTCAAAAGTATACATACAGCAATGTTAATATTTGGTTACATGTCCCTTGGTAAGTTTCACTGCAATAAAGCGCGTTTGGTAGCCATCCACAAGCTTCTGGCAAGCTTCTGATTGAATTTTTGACCACTCCTCTTCACAACATTGGTGCAGTTCAGCTAAATGTGTTGGTTTTCTGACATGGACTTGTTTCTTCAGCATTGTCCACACGTTTAAGTCAGGACTTTGGGAAGGCCATTCTAAAACCTTAGTTCTAGCCTGATTTAGCCATTCCTTTACCACTTTGCAGTAGCCTGAGGCGCCGACCCCCGCCGGACTAGCAGGCCCCGAGAGTACCCCCAAAGATATATATACATATATACAAACATCTGACATCACATGGACAAAGACAAGACCTTCTGGAGGAAAGTTATGTCGTCAGATGAAACAAAAATTGAGCTGTATGGCCACAATACCCAGCAATATGTTCGGAGGAGAAAAGGCCTTTAATCCCAGAAACACCTTCCCTAACGTCAAGCCTGGTGGTAGTATTATGCTCTGGGCCTGTTTTGCTGCCAATGGAACTGGTGTTTTACAGAGAGTAAATGAGACAATGAAAAAGGAGGATTACCTCCAAATTCTAAAATCATCAGCCCGTAGGTTGGATCTTGGGCGCAGTTGGGTGTTCCAACAGGACAATTACCCCAAACACACGTCAAAAGTGGTAAAGGAATGGCTAAATCAGGCTACAATTAAGGTTTTAGAATGGCCTTCCCAAAGTCCTGACTTAAACGTGTGGACAATGCTGAAGAAACAAGTCCATGTCACAAAACCAACACATTTAGCTGAACTGCACCAATTTTGTCAAGAGGAGTGGTCAAAAATTCAATCAGAAGCTTGTGGATGGCTACCAAACTAAAAGAACCAAACTTCATGAATGTTTTTTGTGACAAACAAGTATGTGCTCCAATCGCCCTATCACAAAAAAATAAGAGTTGTAGAAATTATTGGAAACTCAAGACGGCCATGACTTTGTTCTTTATAAGTGTATGTCAATTTTTGACCACGACTGTATGTCTTTGTTTTTTTTATTTAGGATAGCAAAATTATTTACCTTCCATTTACATTGATAAAAATACTACAATAATACAAAATATGTTTATTGATTTTGAAAGGATCGCTTGCATTATTATTATATATTATGATGACATTAGTGCTTAACTTGACCAAAGTTTATGCAAACTTCTCAACTATTCAAGATTATCATTGTCAAATGCTTATAATTGTGTACACACAGACAATTGTAAGCTTTTGACCATGTATATTAACGACCTGTAGTAGGACATGGGCATTACATTTGTTTGCAGATGCATTAGAAAGGCATAAAAAGCAATACATTACATTTGCTGGTACCTGCAGAAACCCTGATAAAATACAGAAATCAACAAAGGCTTTTACAGTTTAAAAATTTGCAAGATTTATTTTGATTCCATTATTTTCTCGACACATGACCTAATGCACATCTTTTAAACTGGTGGCCCGGGGTACAAATCTGGCTTGGGAATGACACCAGACCGGCCCGCGAGTTCAGTTAAAAAAACTTGGAAGAGACTAACATAATTGCACAAAATTTCTAAAAACACTAACACATTGTCATATAGAGGATCTTTGACGAGCTTTTGGCAGGAGATCCTTAAAAACAGTCTGGTCATGTTCTATAGACGGGACTATTTATTTCTGAATTTCCTAACGTTGACAAACTGCCATATTTTCCGGACTACAGAGTGCATAGGGATATAATCCCCACCCACTAAATTGTACAAGAAAAATATATTTTTCTATATACCATACCATACCATACCATAGCAACTTTATTTATGAAGCCCTTTAAAAACAACCACAGTTGAAGAACAAAGGGCTGTACACCACAAAGAAATACAGGCAAAGGACAGACTAAAAAATAACATTTAAAACAGAGGTAAAATACACATTGAAAAAGCAAATACAAATGATCTTAAGAACAATTTGTTAGATAAAAGCAGTTAAAAAAGTTAAAAACAGTTTAAAGTCTCATGCTGCATATATCAGCTGCACTGGACTATAAGCCGCAAAATAAATTATTTACACAGAAAGATTCTGTAAATGTTTATTCGCATACCTTAATTGCTTCCAAATACTGCCTGTTACGCGGGAGTAAAATCGGCTAATCAAACAAAACTGATTTCAACATCATGAAACCACTAGCTGTCGGAGCTAGCGCTCCAAACAGCTAAACAGACTCTGTAACTCCATGGTGACGTCTTGGTGAATTTACTGAGCAATTTACGAAACTAAAACAATACAAAAAGAATGCTGTTGTACGTTAATAATACTAACACAGACACTCGTAACGGTGGTAGCAAATTAGCTAATGCTAACGACGCTAGCATCAATACACTATGATAGCACGTACAAATATGGATGAAAACACTCCTACAGACATCAAAGATGGGATGGTTTGGTTAGTATGAGTAGTTGTAGTTATATTGTAAAACATACAAACTTTGCTCGGAGTGATGAATGAAGAATCTAAATGGGAAGACATGCTCTGGACGACCAGAGGACTGAACATGGATAAGTGTCCCAACTTGTCGGATTATATCCTCAGCCATCTATTTTTCAGGTGAGAGGCATGATTTATGATCTACAATAAACTTACAGGTAGCAAAGAAGTAGGAACGCAGCAGACCACTCAATGATGGAAACAGAGGCACCGTAGTCACGGCGGCGTTCTAAATAGTTTGTCTGCGTTCGCGCTTATAATAACAATATCACAAATACTTGGTAATATTCAAGTCAGAAAATATAAATGGAGAATTGTTGGCGCTTTTTGAATGGTTATTTATCGGATTTTATGGGCGGCATAGAGCAGTGTTTTTCAACTACTGTGAGATACAGTCTGGTGTGTCGTGGGAGATTATCTTATTTCACCTATTTGGGTTAAAAATATTTTTTGCAAACCAGTAATTAGTCTGCAAATGATGTGTTGTTGAGTGTCGGTGCTGTCTAGAGCTCGGCAGAGTAACCGTGTAATAGTTTTCCATATCAGTAGGTGGCAGCCGGTAGCTAATTGCTTTGTAGATGTCGGAAAAAGCGGGAGGCAGTGTGCAGGTAAAAGGTATCTAATGCTTAAACCAAAAATAAACAAAAGGTGAGTGCCCTAAGAAAAGGCATTGAAGCTTAGGGATGCCTATGCAGAACGAAACTAAAACTGAACTGGCTACAAAGTAAACAAAAACAGAATGCTGGACGACAGCAAAGACTTACTGTGGCGCAAACACAGCGTCCACAAGGTACATCCGAACATGACATGACAATCGACAATGTCCCCACAAAGAAGGATAAAAACAACTGAAATATTGTTGATTGCTAAAACAAAGTAGATGCGGGAAATATCGCTCAAAGGAAGACATGAAACTGCTACAGGAAAATACCAAAAAAAGAGAAAAAGCCACCAAAATAGAACTAAAACACTACCCACAGGAAAACGGCAAAAAACTCAAAATAAGTCACGTCGTGATGTGACAGGTGGTGACAGTACACCTACTTTGAGACAAGAGCTATATTGATGCATGGTTGGTTATGGTTTGAATTCATATCCAACAATTGCGACGACGTCTTTTTACTGTCAACTGAGTTTTGTTTTTTAACGATTTCTGCTGGTGGTGTGCCTCCGGATTTTTTCAATGCAAAAAATGTGCCTTGGCTCACAAAAGGTTGAAAAACACTGGCATAGAGGACCTCCCATTGGCTCTGCTGTAGGCAGACTTTTATTTACGTTTATCAAATATTCAGAATGCATTAAAAAAAAATCCATCCGTCGTCATGTCTTTCATAATGATTGTGAACAATAGGCAAAATTCAAAAAAAAAAAAAGTGCAGTTCCCTTTTAAGCCTGGTGTACACATATTTGGAGAACCTATACAAACAAGTTAAAAGTTAAAGTCCCAAAGATAGTCACACACACACAAGGTGTGGTGAAATTATCCTCTCCATGTTCACCCCCTGGGAGGTGAGGGGATTAGTGAGCAGCAGCGGTGGCCGCGCTCGGGAATCATTTTGGTGATTGTTTAATCTGTTTAATATTTACATTTCACTGTATTGTGTGTCACTTCTGGTAAAAAAAAAAAAAAAACGGAATAAATGACATGTAGGGTATTTTTATCTTCAGTCAAATGTCAAACCTTGTCAAATCTCAGCCACACATTATATAAGGTCTAAATATTGCATGTGTTTCTTTGTTCTTAGGCTCGGTGACATGTGCGCCAGGGTTATTCAGCTGCCCAGGGTCATATGCTTGTGTTCCAAAACGCTGGCTCTGCGATGGTGAAAGAGACTGCCCTGATGGAAGTGATGAACTTTCTGCAGCCGGCTGTGGTAAACGCAACCTTCAAGTTCAAACACGCTGACCTGATCACTTAATCATTTAGCAGTTAGAATTGTGCGTGCTGGTCCACAAATCCGCACTCAGCAAGATAATACAAAACATTACGTTTATGTTGGTCAGCTGAAACTGAACAGTATATACACTACATTGCCAAAAGTATTTGGCCACCCATCCAAATGATGAGAATCAGGTGTTCTAATCACTTGGCCCGGCCACAGGTGTATAAAATCAAGCACTTAGGCATGGAGACTGTTTCTACAAACATTTGTGAAAGAATGGGCCGCTCTCAGTGATTTCCAGCGTGGAACAGTCATAGGATGCCACCTGTGCACCAAATCCAGTCGGGAAATTTCCTCGCTCCTAAATATTGCAAAGTCAACTGTCAGCTTATTATAAGAAAATGGAAGAGTTTGGGAACAACAGCAACTCAGCCACGAAGTGGTAGGCCACGTAAACTGACGGAGAGGGGTCAGCGGATGCTGAAGCGCATAGTGCAAAGGTCAGTTGCTACAGAGCTCCAAACTTCATGTGACCTTCCAATTAGCCCACGTACAGTACGCAGAGAGCTTCATGGAATGGGTTTCCATGGCCGAGCAGCAGAATCTAAGTCCTACATCACCAAGTCCAATGCAGTGGTGTAAAGCCCGTCGCCACTGGACTCTAGAGCTGCTGAGACGCGTTCTCTGGAGTGATGAATCACGCTTTTCCATCTGGCAATCTGATGGACGAGTCTGGGTTTGGAGGTTGCCAGGAGAACGATACATTTCGGACTGCATTGTGACGAGTGGGACATTTGGTGGAGGAGGAATTATGGTGTGGGGTTGTTTTTCAGGATTTGGGCTTGGCCCCTTAGTTCCAGTGAAATTAACTTTGATTGCTCCAAGATACCAAAACATTTTGAACGATTCCATGCTCCCAAGCTTGTGGGAACAGTTTGGAGCGGGCCCCTTCCTCTTCCAACATGACTACGCACCAGTGCACAAAGCAAGGTCCATAAAGACATGGATGGCAGAGTCTGGTGTGAACTTGACTGGCCTGCACAGAGTCCTGACCTGAACCCGATAGAACACCTTTGGGATGAATTAGAACGGAGACTGAGAGCCAGGCCTTCTCGACCAACCTCAGTGTGTAACCTCACCAATGCGCTTTAGGAAGAATGGTGGAAAATTCCTATAAACACACTCCGCAACCTTGTGGACAGCCTTCCCAGAAGAGTTGACGCTGTAATAGCTGCAAAAGGTGGACCGACATCATATTGAACCCTATGGGTTAGGAATGGGATGGCGCTTCAAGTTCATGTGTGAGTCAAGGCAGGTGTCCAAATACTTTTGACAATATAGTGTATCAGTGGATTATATCAACCATATAATCTTGTTTATGATCCAGAGCCTCCGTTAGATAGATAGATAGATAGATAGATAGATAGATAGATAGATAGATAGATAGATAGATAGTACTTTATTGATTCCTATAGGAGAGTTTCCTCAGGAAAATTTTAATTCCAGCAGCAGTGTACATCATTGAGATCAAATTTAAAAAGTACTAAGTAAATAATGGGTGTATAAATGGAAATAAAATGGAAAAAATATTACAATAAGAAAAAAATAAAAAGCAACAATAAGAATAAAAATATAACAGTAAAAATAAGAATTTAACAAGAGAAACTAGGCAGTAGTGACCATGTTATGAAAATGTATTGCACTGTTATTGTTTTGCATCCCCTGTCATCCTAGTACCCCCCATTAGGTCCGTACAAAGACAGAGACACCAGTTAATTATCATTCTGTTTACACAATGCTAACACTGGCTCTGTTAACATACTGCGCCGCAATGGAAAATGGCACCTGAGCCCACTTCTTCTCATGTGTTTTAGCACCTAACAACACGTGTGATGACAACTCTTTTCACTGCCACAACAAAGCCTGCATCCCCCAGCGATTTGTCTGTGACCATGATGACGACTGCGGAGATGGATCAGATGAGTCCGTGGAATGCGGCAAGTAGATAGTCTTGTGCCCTTTTGCTCCTAATATCTTTCTGCCGTTTTATGATTATGCCCGCATTTGCATATCATCTACTTGTCCGCTTTCATTTAAAAAAATTAATGGGATGAAAATGGTAGCTCTAGGCAGGGGATAAAAACCCCCAACTAAAGTCAAGAACAAAATTGAGACCTTGTGAATCTCACTGTATTTACTGCAAGTAACAAACAAAAGCATACACCATTTTGGAAAAATACATAATTATTTCATTATTACATGGAGATATATTTCTGATCCAACAACCATTTCGTAAAAAAAACCTACTTTCTCATGTACGGTCGTATTGCATCTGCAATAATTAAACAACAAATGCACTATTTTTTTGTTCCTGATGTTATTGCAATTTAAAAAAAATGCATGCTATTGATATTATTTTGTAGATAAGCATTTTGCGTCCCACTAAATTTGAATTGTCTGATGCAACTTCAGTTTATGACTGGCTGATGAAATATGGGTGTTTGTACTTGAAATATCTGGAAATAACGCAGATGTGAAAGGCACATTGTGCATTGGGTGCCGAATGCAGATATATTTCTCAGATTTAACACACTTTTCTCAGATTTGGCTAATTTGCATCACATCCATCCATCAATTTTCTACCGTTTGTCCCTTTTGGGGTCGCGGGGGGTGCTTTCAGTTGCATTCGGGCGGAAGGCGGGGTACACCCTGGACAAGTCGCCACCTCATTGCAGGGCCAATACAGATAGACAGACAACATTCACACTCACACTAGGGCCAATCACACATTTAGGTTTAAATGAAATGTTGACTCTAAATATGACATATCATTGTGTGAATGTGAGTGTGATTGTTGTCAGTCTATCTGTGTTGGCCCTGCGATTGTCATGATTGTTTTTTTTTGGGTTTTTTTGTGGACATCTAGAATCTGTCCTTAAGGGGGGATCTCTGTCATGATCCGTGGTCGGATCATGTTTTGTGTTATCGGTTTGTTTTGGACTCCTTTTAGTTCCTGGTTATGCACTTCCTGAGTTTAGTCACCATGGTTACTTATGATTTTCACCTGCCTTTTCGTGCACCTGTTGCTCATCAGAGACTCTATTTAGTTTTGCCTTTTAAGGTCACTCAGTGTGGCTTCATTGTTTGTATCACACCTGTACCAAGTAAGTTTTGTAGTTCCTTGTCATAGCATCTGTTTAAGTGATAAGCCTCTCGTGTTTTAGGCACGCCTGCCTTTCTTTTTGTTGTGTTGCCTGTACTGTTGGTAGTTTGGATGATTTATGTTTAATAAACCAAAGCCTACCTTCACGCTGTCGTCCGGAGCCGTCCATTTTTGCATCTTGGGAGAACAACCGCACAGCAAGCGTAAACCCCTCCGTGACAGCGATGAGGTGGCGACTTGTCCAGGGTGCAGCTGAGATAGGCTCCAGCACCCCCCGCGACCCCAAAAAGGGACAAGCGGTAGAAAATGGATGGATGTATGGATGGATGAATGTAATTGTTGAATCCAAAATTAAATATATATATAAATGTTTATGTAACGCTACAGTGAAGAAGGAGACGGCACTGAGACAGGGACGCCGTTTAGCTTGCAACGTGTTTATTTGCACAAATGTGTGACGTGTGTAATTAATCCAAATACGTGTGAGACTATGTGAAGCGATTATATGTTGAGTGTTACCGGGAGATGTTGGAGGTGCGTCTTGAGGCAGGTGCGGAAGTCCAGAAAGGGCAAGGCAGGCTCGGAGGTCCGGGGACGGGCAAGTGGTCAGGGGCTGGAGCGAGGCGTCGTTGTCCGGGGGCAGGCGAAAGGTCGAGATCCGGGAAGGCAGAAGGGAGTCCAAAGGGGATCCGGGGAGACGAGACACACAGTCCGAAACCAGGGAATGACGCGAGGCTGCAGGATGACGACACAGGACAATACACGATGAGCACAAAGGAGGGGAAGCACATAGGCGAGGAAAGCTGGAGACGTGTGAGGCTTACTGTACAGGTACAAGTAGCTACGTTCTGGCACTGGAACGCAGGACACGCTGGCTTAAGAAGGCAGGGGAGATCTCATCAGCGACAGGCAATGTTCCCTCTAATTTTTCATGTGTGTGAGCAAATGCACAAACTCCCTGAGCATTCATGTGAGCAACATCAGACTTGCACACTGTGGCCATACCAGCGTCAAACCTGTCCCAAACCTGACATCATAACCATTTAAATGTTTTATTAAAATAATTTTCTGATATAAGTGATTTTGCCGCAGGGGTTTATTGCGTCTGCCTCACAATACGAAGGTCCTGAGTAGTCCTGGGTTCGATCCTGCGCTCGGGATCTTTCTGTGTGGAGTTTGCATGTTCTCCCCGTGACTGCGTGGGTTCCCTCCGGGTACTCCGGCTTCCTCCCACCTCCAAAGACATGCACCTGGGGATAGGTTGATTGACAACACTAAATGGTCCCTAGTGTGTGAATGTGAGTGTGGTCTGTCTGTCTGTGTTGGCGCTGTGATGAGGTGGTGACTTGTCCAGGGTGTACTCCGCCTTCCGCACAAATGCAGCTGAGATAGGCTCCAGCACCCCCGCGACCCCGAACGGGACAAGCAGTAGAAAATAGATGGATGGATGGAAGGGATTCTGCCCTCTTACAATGAAAATAACAAAAAAACATGTTTTTTCATGACCTATGTGCTAGTATTGTATGTCTGGCTGCGGGTCCTGCCTTTAAAAGAAATGTTACCCCTTTCAGAGATTACATTTAGTTCCTGTAACCATCTGTCTGTAAAATACATCTTTTTATTAGCATTTATGAAATCTAGTGACAATATTTCATGAATAACATCCTTAGATTAACATTCTTAATAAATGACAGTAAAATAAGCACACATCTGATTGAGGAGTCAGAGTGTTACAACCTGGCTTTGCACATTGTGTGGCGTTGGGGTTGTCCGACTTTTTGTGTGGCCATAAACGCAGCACTGGCTAAGTGCCATGAGTGCGTGTGTTGGTGCAGGTGAGACAGAGCGAGCAGCTTCTGTTGAAACGACGGATGACAACGTTGGTTTAAGCCTGGTTTGTATGGCAGAAAATTACCAGTTTTTATTTTTGGTGTGGTTACAAACAGTTTTGCTCAATAAAGTGATTGATGGAATTCCTGTCCGTAAAGTGTCTCGACAGACGATAATTGAAACGTGTTGACAAAGATTGTTTTATTCATTGGGGCCACTCTTGTTGTCAGCTGTCACTCACAGAGTTGCATTGCAAAATCATACAGAATAAATTGTAATGTGTTTATTTTGTTTAAAGTTCAGATGGGATTTTTGATTTTCTGCGTGGCATTAATTTGCTGTGCGTAGAGGACGCGTGAGCAGTGCGTAATTGCGCAGGCGCGCACCTTAGAGGGAACGTTGGCGCCAGGTGTGTTGATTGTAGATTGTGCGCAGCCGCGCGGAGGCGCAGCTGCAGCAGGAGAGGAACGCCCGTACAGCTTGAGCCGTAGCATGTTAAATCCAAACCTAAATGTTAAATCTAAACTTAAATGTTAAATCTCAATCTAAATGTGAGCGCTAAATGTTAAATATAAACCTAAATCTTGAATCTAAACCTAAATCTTAAATCTAAACCTAAATCGTAAATCTAAATGTGAGCGCTAAACCTCTCGCCAAGTGTTAATGAATAATTATAGGATGGCAATAATCCACCAATCCGGAGCCTCTCACCCGTAACGCCGCGCCCACATCTCTGCCTCTCTCCTACACCTTTCTTACTGTAGAAGAAGGAAACATAACGGATGCTTAATGACAAATAATGCCAATAAAGTTGCATATTGTAAAAACATGTTTGCTCCAAGTGTGTAAGTGTGCATGGTGTGTTGCATAAAGACATAAAGATGTGTGTTGCACAAAAACACGTCGACGCTGCAATTCCGCCTTTGACACTAAATGGAATTGAGTCCAATTACACCGAGGCATACTGTGTGCATGAATACACCTATTTCTATTTGTATGTGTCTTTCATCATTTCGCTGCGCTCTTACTTCATGATTGTGTCACATATGAACAATGCGGTCACTCTCACATAAATTTGATGCAAGCAGCAGCCAGCTGACAGACACTCTTTGGATCGGTTCTCAAGAATATGTCTTAATTGTGATCTTAATGGTAAAAACATGATCATAGTGAGTGTGGAGTCATCATTTGGTCAGAGTTTCGGATGTGGCGCATGCCGATATGCGCCTTTGATTATATGCCATACTTGCCAACCTTAAGACCTCCGATTTCGGGAGGTGGGGGGTGGGGGTTGGGGGGGCGTGGTAGGGGTGGGGCGGGGGCGTGGTTGGGGGCGTGGCTAAGAGGGGAGGAGTATGTTTACAGCTAGAATTCACCAAGTCAAGTATTTCATATATATATATAAGAAATACTTGACTTTCAGTGAATTCTAGCTATATATATATATATATATATATATATATATATATATATATATATATATATATATATATATATATATATAAGAAATACTTGAATTCCAGTGTTCATTTATTTACACATATACACACACAAAACACTCATCTACTCATTGTTGAGTTAAGGGTTGAATTGTCCATCCTTGTTCTATTCTTTGTCACTATTTCTCTAACCATGCTGAACACCCTTTCGCAGGTACCCAGAAAGGTTTCGAGTACCACCAAAAAAACTGAATCTCTGAAGACAGTATAAAAATCTGTGTTAAAGGTGTACGAATACTGTTTGTATAATAAGCATGTTATTGTTTACAAATGAGGGTTAAGAGTTCAGTACTAAAAAAAAAAAAAAGAATGTGACTTAAGTACTGTTTTTTAATTGAGCTGCTGCATTTTGTGGTTGTTTTTTTTTGAGTAACTTCTACATTTCTAAAAGGGGAGGAATGTAATAGAGTGATCTATGTTTGTCTGTTGCCATCTCCTGGTGAATGTTGGCTATAGCGTACTGGGGTTACTTTTTGGTTGGCCAACGATTTACGTGGTGTTGCGCACCTGACGTCAAGTGTGTGAGTCTGTTCTGAAGTCTACAGAAAAGAGACGTACTTCATCACCTCGCCTGGTTATTGCCTCAAACTCAATATATTACAACAACATTGCTGTTTACGGCAGACGAACTGCTTTACGGTAGAATAAAACATGACTGCTGTTGTTGTGTGTTGTTACCGCGCTGGGAGGACGTTAATGAAACTGCCTAACAATAAACCCACATAAGAAACCAAGAACTCACCCTCGATCATTCTACAGTTATAACGTGTGTGGGCAGGCACGCTGTTTATATTGTGGGAAAGCGGACGTGAATACAGGCTGTTGACACGTCACTCAGGTCCGCATGGAGCTGGAGGGGGCGTGGCTTCCAGCTCCGCCTGAATTTCGGAAGATTTTCGGGAGACAATTTGTCCCGGGAGGTTTTCGGGAGAAGCGCTGAATTTCGGGAGTCTCCCGGAAAATCCGTGAGGGTTGGCAAGTATGTTATATGCATATGTTCCTGCTCCTCGCAGCACAGCTTTCTGATTTATTGGCACACTTTGGCTGGCCGAGAAACGTGATTTAAAAGGAAGTAAGATGAAGGAGAGATTACTTTAATGCACACTCACGATACTATAGTCATGTTTTTACCATTTAGCTTACAATTAAGGCATATTCTTTACAACCGATCCAAAGGGATCCTGTCGGCCATGGCTGCTGCAATGTAATGTTCATATGTGACACAATCATGAAGTAACATTGCAGGGAAATGAAAGACACATTTACATAGAAATTGGTGCATCCCTCTGTGTATTTAGAAGCAATTCCATTCATTGTCAAAGTGCAGCGTCGACGTGTTTGAGTGACTACTTGTCTTTATGCAACACACCATGCACACTCACGTGTTTGGAGTTAACATTAAAAAAAAATGCAACTTTATTGGCATTAGTTGTCAGTAAGCATCTGTCATCTTTCCTTTTTCCATAGAAATAAAGGTGTATGAGTGTCTGCACTGAGAAGCAGAGATACATATTTAGGTTTAGATTTAACATTTAGGTCAGTGGTTCTTAACCTTGTTGGAGGTACCGAACCCCACCAGTTTCATATGCACATTCACCGAACCCTTCTTTAGTGAAAAATAAAACGTTTTCTTTTTTTCTAAAATTCAAGACAAAGTTCTATGTTTTTTTACTGGTGCACAAAATGAACCGTACATGAACATCACCTTGTTCAAAGAACAAAACCTACACAGTCCATGAACTCACAACAAATTACACACCTGCAAATCAGATGGAAAATTAGAGGGAACATTGTTTGGGGGTATCCATAATACGCCGATAGGGAGAAGTTTTTATTACACGATGAGTCGGGTGTGGCTTGATGGCGGAGGCTCCACCGAACCCCTGAGGCCGACTCCGAGGGTTCAATCGAACCCAGGTTAAGAACCACTGATTTAGGTGTAGATTTAACATTTAGCGCTCACATTTAGATTTAACATTTAGATATACATTTAACATTTATGTTTACATTTAGGATTAATTTATTTATTTATTTATTTTTGTCCTGTCCAGCTTCTCAGACAAATCATATACAATAGTTGATGTAGATGCCCATATTGGCTGTTCAGATTTACTTTACAAAAGAGAAGTGTAGGATACTTCTCTTGTTGCCTTATTTGTATTTGACTTTATTAAATGTATTTATATTATCATTTGGTGCAGCCGGGCCGCAGCAGGAGGGGATAGAAAGAGAAAAAAAAGAAGACAGAGGGGGACATTGTGGGGACAAGAGGGGGATCAGACAGAGAGACAAAAATTAACAACAACAAACACAACAACAACAACAACAACAATAGAGCAACATCAATAAATACGACATGTACAAATATGATAGTAAAAGTGATAGCAAATAAGCAGTTAGCGAAAATAAAAAAGAATACAGAAATGACAATGAGCATTATTACAATACTAATGGAGCAATACAAATACCAATAGAAATAGCGCTATTGATAATGAACAATACCAATACTTTACCTTTATTATCAACAATACAGTTGTTCAAATGGAACAATACATATATGTAATGATAACTTGAGATACAAAAGAATGCAGAAAAATGGAGGGGAAGAAAGAGAAGCAACCTACATTAACCTTGTAGATTGTTATAGTAACAATAGACAATCAGTGTGCCATGTGTTGTACCCAGGATTTATGTTTGGATTTAATATTTATGTATGGATTTAATATTTAAGTTTAGATTTAACATTAGCGCTCACATTTGGATTTAGATTTAGACTTAAGATTTAGGTTTAGATTTAACATTTAGCGCTCCCATTTAACATTTAGCGCTGACATTTAGATTTAAAATTTAGGTTTAGATTTAAAATGTAGTGCTCACATTTACCATTTAGGTTTAGATTTAATATTTATGTTTATATTTAACATTTAGTTTTAAATTGAACATTTACCGCTCACATTTGGATTTACGCATATTGAGATTTGAGATGTACTTTTAGATTTAACATTTAGCCCTCACATTTATATTTAGATTTACCATTTAGGTTTAGATTTAATATTTAGCCCTCACATTTATATTTAGATTTACCATTTAGGTTTAGATTTAACATTTAGCGCTCACATTGAACATTTAGGTTTAGATTTCACATTTAGTTTTAGATTTAATACATAGGTTTGGATTCAACATTTAGGTTTAGATTCAACATTTAGATATACTATTTAGTCAACTTTTTTTTTACTTAAGTGTGGTAAAAAATTTGCTAAATCTGAGAAAAGTAAGTTAAATCTGAGAAATATATCTGCTGGAAAAGTGTGACTGACTTTATTACTATATTCGGCACCCCATACATAGTGTACTATGCAGAAACAGCCTAGCATAGATTATTTTGAGATATTTTAGAAAAAAATAATATTTTTGGTTAAATTGACTTTCAGGTCTCATTGCAACTTGTAGAAAATGTGTCTGTCCATCTCTCTTTAGTCTACCGCTCATGTGGATCAGGAGAATTTCGCTGCGGGGACGGCCGCTGCCTTCTCAGTGCACAGTGGGAGTGTGATGGCTACGCGGACTGTCCCGACCATTCCGATGAACTGCCTCTGAACCTCAAATGTCTGGCTGCAGGTAAGACTGTGGTTTGACTCTCAGCTGGAAGCTTTTAAACAGAGTTAACAGCAGCACAACAGCCAGCAAAGTGGAGAGATCACACGGGGAGAACAAACAGCACTGCGACCAGCAGAGCACACATGAAATGAATTATAATGGCAGGGTCTATAATGTCAGGCCATAACTTTTCTGAGGAAATTGTTACAAACCGAGCCATGCCTTGCTCTTCTCAGGAAGTTTGTGCAACGGCTCCTTCTTCATGTGCTCCAATGGACGCTGTATATCGGAGAGGAATCTCTGCAATGGGAAAGATGATTGTGGTGACCAGTCGGATGAGAAGAACTGCAACGTGAACGAGTGCTTGAATCGGCGTGTAAGCAGGTGCACCCAGGAATGCCAGGATTTTCCTGTGGGATACAAGGTAAGATCCCAGTGTACTGTTCATGGCTCAGTAGTTTGGCACTTTTGCAGCAAAGCCTTTTTTTTTTCCCCACTTTCCATTATACATAACATTTATCCTGGCAAGGTCATGAACGTCCATTCAAATTGACAGGCTAGGGGTGAGGTAGGTCAGGTTAAGCCTACGGATCACTTACTAGCTGAAGCTCAAAGGTAGATCAAGGATTATAATTTTTTACAGTTTTTTGTGCTACTACAAACAAGATAGCAAATAAACCCTTTAAATAATAACATAGTGAGAGCAATCTCAACAGGAAAGCCCAGACTACAAGATCTCCAGGCACCTTCTCTAATTCCACTGGGACATTCCCAGGCCAGGGCGGCACGGTAGAACAGGGGTTAGTGCATGTGCCTCACAATACGAAGGTCCTGAGTAGTCCTGAGTTCAATCCCGGGCTCCAGATCTTTCTGTGTGGAGTTTGCATGTTCTCCCCGTGACTGCGTGGGTTCCCTCCGGGTACTCCAGCTTCCTCCCACCTCCAAAAACATGCACCTGGGGATAGGTTGATTGGCAACACTAAATTGGCCCTTGTGTGTGAATGTGAGTGTGAATGTTGTCTGTCTATCTGTGTTGGCCCTGTGATGTGGTGGGGACTTGTCCAGGGTGTACGCCGCCTTCCGCCCGAAGGCAGCTGAGATAGGCTCCAGCGCCCCCCGCAACCCCGAAGGGAATAAGCGGTAGAAAATGGATGGATGGATGGCATTCCCAGGCCAGCTGCAAGACATAATACCTCCAGTGTGTCCTAGGTCTCACCTGGGGCCTCCTTTCCGCTGGGCGTGCCCAGAACACCCCACAAAGGAGGCGTCCAGTAGGAACCCACACCAAATGCCCAAGCACAGTTCTTCCTTCACACTATTTGTTGGGGTGAGTCCAGCCACCCTACAGAAAAAAACTTGACTGATGGTATCCGCAATCTTCCCCTTTAGTCAATCAATCAATCAAAGTTTATTTATATAGCCCTAAATCACGAGTGTCTCAAAGGGCTGCACAAGCCACAACGACATCCTCGGCTCAGATCCCACTTCAGGGCAAGGAAAAACTCAACCCAATGGGCTACAATGAGAAACTTTGGAGGGGACCGCAGATGTGGGGAACCCACCCAGATTTTTTGCCGGGACATATGGTCAGGGGCGCCGCTTGGGATTTTGGGCCCCATGAAAATAATCTTTACAGGGCCCCCAACGCAGTGTCATTATTTTTTCTGTATTATAATTTCATCATCATTAGGGGCCTCTCTGGGCCCCCCTCCATCATGGGCCCCTAGAATCTGTCTCTTTTACCCCCCCTTTTTGGTGCCCCTGCATATGGTGCAATACAATCAGCAAGATAGGATGGAGCTAGACCGTTTAGTATTTTATACGTAAGTAGTAAAACCTTACAGTCGCATCTTAAGTGCAAAGGAAGCCAGTGCAAGTAAGCCAGTATAGGCGTAATATGATCAAACTTTCTTGTTCTTGTCACAAGTCTAGCAGCCGCATTTCTTTAGTCTTTTGGACCCAAAGCATTTGACAGTAGGTCATACTTGCCAACCCTCCCGAATTTTCCGGGAGACTCCCGAAATTCAGCGCCTCTCCCGAAAACCTCCCGGGACAAATATTCTCCCGAAAATCTCCCGATTTTCAGCCGGAGCTGGAAGCCACGCCCCCTCCAGCTCCATGCGGACCTGAGTGAGGACAGCCTTTTTTCATGACGGGAGGACAACAGGGTGACAAGAACTAAATCATCCAGACTAGAGATAAATTGTATTATTATGTTTATTTTACCTAAAAATAAATATATTTATTAATTAAAAAAAAAAAAAAACTAAATACATTTTTACTATATTTTGCTAAAAACATCAAAATTAATTGTATTTTTATTTGTATTTTTTCGGGACTCCTTATTACATCCAGCCATAGAATTATACATTAAAATAAACATATTTGAAATAATTGATTTTAAATTATCATCATAATTCATTTAAAATGACCATATTTAATTATTAAAATAATTGCTTGTTTATCAACAACTTTAGCATTTTATTCATTACATTTTGAAACTCTCAGAAGCCAAGTAATGTTATATTCCTTAATATTTATTTATGCAAGTTTGAAGTATCAATTATCTAAACACAGTTTGTTTGCATATTTTCAGGATGTAGATATATATATATATATATATATATATATATATATATATATATGTATGAAATACTTGACTTGGTGAATTCTAGCTGTCAATATACTCCTCCCCTCTTAACCACGCCCCCCCCCCCCCCCCACCTCCCGAAATCGGAGGTCTCAAGGTTGGCAAGTATGCAGTAGGTGGGGGTAGGAACATAGACGAACCGGTAAATTGAGTGCTTTGTCTTGTGGCTCAGCTTTTTCTTCACAACGGTTGGTAGAGTGACCGCATTACTGCAGGCGCTGCGCAGAGCAAACGTGTTGATCTTGCTCTCCAGCTTTCCTCCATTGATGAACAAGACTCCAAGATACTTTAACTCCTCCACCTGGGGTAAGACTCCACTCCGAACCCGAATAGTGGAATCCACTCCTTTTGGGCTGGGAATCATGAATCAGACATTGAGGTGATGGGTCTCAGCCCCGAAGCTTCCACACAGGTTTAGATAGGGGTGGTCGTATCTCCTAAACACGTCCCTTTAGACCAGGGGTCTCAGACACGCGGCCCGCTGGCCAACTGCGGCCCGCGAGACGTTATTTTGCGGCCCCCACCTTAATATGAAAGTTTAATTTTAGTGCGGCCCACGAGTTTTAATTGAATGGCGCTTGACAGCGTTGTGTGCGGAGCTGAAGGAATCTACCAATCACGGTGTGGTATATGGCTCTCGACAATATTGAGGCCGTGCCGTGATGGCACTGCCTTTAGCGTCCTCTACAACCTGTCGTCGCGCCGTCTTTTTCTCCATACAAACAGCGTGCCGGCCCAGTCACATGTTGTATGCGGCTTCTACAGACACACGTAAGTGACTGCAAGACATACTTGGTCAACAGCCGTACAGGTCACACTGAGGGTGGCCGTATAAACAACTTTAACACTGTTACAAATACGCGCCACACTGTGAACCCACACCAAACAAGAATGAAAAACACATTTCGGGAGAACATCCACACCGTAACACAACATAAACACAACAGAACAACTACCCAGAATACTTTGCAGCCCTAACTCTTCCGGGCTACAATATACACCCCCACTACCCCCAAACACTGCCTCCCCCCAACCCCGCCCACACACCTCAGTTTATTTTGCTCTGCCTCACACGATGAACACTACATATATTTTATATATGACGCCGGATAACACTCCGGGAGCCGTCACTTTTTTGCGCTCGCAATCCCGGTATTTTCCGCCGACCGCCGTGTTGCTGTAGGGAGGAAAAGCGGAAGGACACACATTGCGGAAATAACATTATTCTCCCTACGTCGGCTAAATACAAATATATTCCACAATCCCAAACATGTCTTTTTCAAAGCCTGCAGTAAAGAGAAAGGTTAGTGATGAGCAAAGACAATTACAGGAAAAGTGGGAGATACAATATTTATTTGTTGACCACAGGGGCACCCCGACGTGTCTTATTTGCACAGAGAAAGTTGCGGTGCACAAGGAATACAATTTGAAACGTCATTATACAACTAGACATGCTGAGGAGTATGCAGGGAGATGAGAGAGTGAACCGGGTGGAACATTTTAAAACCAGTCTACTGAGGCAACAAGATTTCTTTAAGACACCAACCGAAAAGAGGGATGCAGCAGTCAAAGCTAGCTACATGGTGACTGAGATGGTTGCTAGGGCGGGAAAGCCATTCAAAGAAGGTGAATTCATTAAAAAGGGCATGTTAGATTTCCTTTAAGACATATTTTATTTGCGGCCCAGCCTCACCCAGTTTCTGCATCCAGTGGCCCCCAGGTAAATTGAGCTTGAGAACCCTGCTCTAGACCAAACTGTCTCTGCCAACATGGGGCATTGATGTCTCCGAGTACAACCACAGAAAGCTGGGTACTCAAGAGTTGCCCACACTGGTCCATCACCTCTCCCCTGCAGCAACTCTTGGGTAGAACAAGGTCCAACCCACAAACTGAAGGTTGAGATGAGTCAAACTACGTTTACTCGAAACTTCTGAACATCTCACACAAGCTCAGGCTCCTTGCCTACCACAGAAGTGATTCCCCATGTCCCATGAACCAGATTAGGCTGACAAAGACCAGGTCCCCATGGCGCCCACCTTTAACTTTTACCCAACAGACAATGCCTTGGACTCCCATGTTTAACCTGACAAGTATTTGATCTACAGGGAGGACATCCCTTATGCTTTTTTCAGGGGGCCTAACGGGTGAAAACACAACCGCCAGACACTTGCATGCAAGCCCCTCTCTTGGGCCTGAGCTGTGGGGTAGTGCCACGGTGTGCCACAACTGGCCAGGCTGCGATCTCTCTTACCATCTTTTTTCATAGGTTCTTCTGGATTACACTTTTTCTGGCCTGTTACCTCTGACCTGTTTGCTTTGGGAGACCCTACCAGGGGATTATTAGAACTAGCACTCAAACTCCGTCACCATGATAACGTAGGGATATGTGGAGAACATCCAAAGAAGTAATAATGGATGGTCATATGTCATGAAATGGAATATTGAGAAATACATTGAATATGTTTGGGGTAGTTTAACAATTACATACCATAGTATCGTTACAGACCTGTACCATAGAGCTGCAAACAGCATGAGAATGGAATAAGAGCATTCTAATTGGTTGTTTAGTCAGAAGTTATCTTCTTGCAATGGCAGGTTGTCAATGCTACATTATTGCTTTTCCACGCATGAGCTCACCAAGGCCTTAAACACGAAACAAATAATAGCTCATTAATCTTTAAAAATGCTGCTCTACTGTTTCTTATTCCAGGGTCACATAACACTAAAACATGTAGCACTTTTTTTGTTGCAGGTTAAAAAATGAACATTTCAGCAACCACACCATGTGAGTTTTATTTGACCATTTGTGCACTTTAATCTGCAGCCTAATGATGTTTGATTTTGGTGAAGGGTGAACCTTATTCAAGGTACATTTTGAATGTTTCTAAGCTGATACTAAATTTGTCCTTAGGTTCACCCATCATTGAACACACAACACTGTGAGAAATGCATACATTGACTTTTTGAATAACCTTGTATCGTGTATGGTCGGTTTAATGATATGCCAACAACTGTATGCGCTCTCTGCCTATACCTGGTGTGCAATGTCAAGGTTGAGTCCAGGTCAAGGCCAAATTCACTGGAATGTTGGCTAACACTGTTGTCAGACTGCAAATGTTTATGCCTTTATCCCTGGATTTGGCTGCTTGCTGTTTCTGGAAAAGAGGCTGAAGGCGCAATAAACTTCCTCTTTCCTGTGGTGACAGGGTCAAAAAGGGACATCAATACACACCTTCATCTGAAACATGGGTGGTCTCAGCAGCTAGACCACAGGTTAAAACTTTGGAAGGAGAAGACTCGGTGTCAATTTACAGCAGCTGATAAGAATTTAAAATCTCAAGGCTTCCAGTCACAGCCAAATTCATGGAAGTTTGTTGAATTTACAGCAACATCATGCAAACATTTTAAGAAATTCAAATAAAAGTAAGACAAATATACATATATTTGAGCCAATACGGCCTCAGAGACTTGCTAGGCCGCGCCAAGATCTCAGTGGGCCCCATTCAGCAACCGTTCTTAAGAGCAAATTTTGTTTTTAAGGAGATTTTTGTATTCACCAAAATCTACGAGTGCTCCACAGCACTCTTAGGGTGACCTATTTGTTCTTAAGTGTGACAAGTTCCCTTACTTCTATTGTCTAAGATAGATAGATGGATAGATAAGACAGACAGAGATATAGCAAAATGAGCAATATATACACATTTCAAAACACTGTGTGCGTGCACGCGCGCGCACACACAAACTAAGGCTGCAGCTAACGATTATTTTTCTATCTATTAATCCATGGATTATTTTTTCGATTAATCGGTTAACCTATAGATTATTTTTTCGATTAATCTATAGATTATTTTTCCTTTTACCGATTATTTTTTTATTTAAAATGAAGATGAAAAAATAAATGTAGGCCAGTTTTTTCAAAAGGCATGGCTTTTATTTACAAAAAAAAAAAGTATGGCCACTCAGTCAACATTGACAACAACATGACAAAATATTCTGTAACAATGTAAACATTTAAAACGTTTATTAACATTTAACAAAATTAAAAGTAGCTTATTTGCTTTTTAATGTGGAAATATAAAATAAACATACAGTGCAAATCTTAATATTCTGCAATAGTATAAGCATTTCAAAAGTAAAAGTATTGCTTATTTTGCTTTAAAATGTGCAAAAATAAAGATAAACATCCAATACAAAAAAGTGCATATTTCCTTGAATTGGCGCCGGGTATATAGTATTCGCATGCCTCGAATTACTGCCGGGTCAAACTCATTTCGCAAAATAATTAGCGCATGCTTGGCCTTACCGCCGGCTCAGCATTAACGCCGGATCAAACTTGTTTCGCAAAATATTAATTTTATTAGCGCATGTCTGGAATTTTCGCCGGGTCAAACTCGTTTCACAAAATAATTAGCATATGTCTAGATCTTCCGCCGGGTCAAACTCGTCACGTCATGAGTGACCCTTCACCTGTCATCATTTTCAAAATGGAGGAGGCTGATTTCAATAATTTGAGATCGCATAAAGGGAAGTAGATTAAGAGCTGTTCAGTAGGATTTAAGGTCCAAGCTATTGAATATTCTAAAAAGAACAGTAAGCAGCTATGTTTTATTAATATACAGCATACTTGCCAACCCTCCCGGATTTTCCGGGAGACTCCCGAAATTCAGCGCCTCTCCCGAAAACCTCCCGGGACAAATTTTCTCCCGAAAATCTCCCGAAATTCAGGTGGACTCAGGTCCTCATGGGTTTATTGTTAGGCAGTTTCATTAACGTCCTCCCAGCGCGGCAACAACACACAACAACAGCAGTCACGTTTTTGTATACCGTAAAGCAATTCGTCTGCCGTAAACAGCAATGTTGTGACACTCTTAAACAGGACAATACTGCCATCTAGTGCATTTGATGAAAGCACTTTTGTGCGTGCCACACATCAATGCATCATCAGAGAGGGTGTTCAGCATGGTTAGAAAAATAGTGACAGAGAATAGAACAAGGATGGACAATTCAACCCTTAACTCAACAATGAGTAGATGAGTGTTATGTGTGTGAATATGTGTAAATAAATGAACACTGAAATTCAAGTATTTATTATATATATATATATATATATATATATATATATATATATATATAGCTAGAATTCACTGAACGTCAAGTATTTCTTATATATATATATATATAAATATATATATATATATATATATATATATATATATATATATATATATATATATATATATACATATACATATATACATATATATATATATATCTAAATATATATGAAATATTTGACTTGGTGAATTCTAGCTGTAAATATACTCCTCCCCTTTTAGCCACGCCCCCAGCCACGCCCCCGTACCACCCCGACCACGCCCCCCCCCCCACCTCCCGAAATCGGAGGTCTCAAGGTTGGCAATTATGATATACAGTAGCTGCGTGTGTCAAATATGAGTCATTAAATTACTCCCGCCTCCTGGTGGTAGAGGGCGCTAGATCCTTCTTGCGACTACCGGTACTGCAGAAGACTGGTGCTGCAGAAGAAGACAAAAAGCCACAAGAGTGAGCAGCGATCATTTGCTTGCACTTTTAACATGGAGGATTACATATCTAAAATAAAACAGTTTTCTAAACTGGACTTTCAATCGAAGCAGGATGTAATACTTAAAGGAATATCTCCATCGAGACAGAGAGACTTTTAAAACTGAAGAAAGATAAGGAAGACTTCTATAAACAAGTTATCAATGCTTTTGATCAGAAGCAGCTGCGCATGGACTCATAAGTAAAGGTAAGACCATAATAACGTTTTTTTTTAATTAAATGTGCTTTTCATGATGGTATCCTTACATCACTCAAATTTATAAGCGCAGGCCTAAATTTACCCCACGCCTTTTGGTAAGCGCAGGAGTGAGAAGAGGTTTTAAATTAATTAGCGCCCTGGCGGCTATTCAGGGAAATACGGTATGCGACGCGTCGACGCACAAAAACGGCGTCGACATATTTACGTAATCGATGACGTCGACTACGTCGACGCGTCGTTTCAGCCTTAACACAAACGCACACAAACACACACGCACACACAATCATCAATTAACGGGGTGTTGATTTATTGATTGGTGACTCTTTAAAAGACTGAACTCACACAATGGCAATGCTTTTGCTTCTACTGCAAGATGCCGCAGATCGTGCCCTGGGGAGGGAGCGCATATTTCACGACCATGTAGACTTATTTGCCCGCAGTGACAAATATTTATTTGAACGCTTTAGGCTACCTCAGCAGTCCCCCCTTTCTTAAACTTACGTTTTGACATTATGTATTTCTCCCGCGGGATAATACGAATTCCTCTTCTGTAATCTGTTTGTGTTTTCTCCGTGTGTCTGATGTTCGGCTTTTCCGCCGGATTTGTGCCCAAATATGTGGAATTAAGGGTGTTTACCTATGCAAATTACGGAATTAAGGGTGTTTACATATGCATATTGGGGAAATAAGGGCGTGTTTATATGCAAATTATGATAGACACGCACGCGCTAACCATTTGGCATTCAGCAACTTAAGAACAGCAGGTGGGAACGATTGGGCCGTTTAAGAACAGGTCATTAATTTGAATGGACTCCTCTTAGGAAATCACTTAGAAAGAAAGACAAGAGAAAAAGTTAGGAATTTATTGCTGAATGGAGCCCAGTGTTTTTCTTCAGCCACTCCTTGCCTTGAATGTTCATTTTGGGTCATTGACATGCTGGGAAATCCATCCACGACCCCTCTTCAATGTTCTGGCTGAAGCCAGGAGGTTCTCATTCAAGATACTACGGTGGTGACCCATTCATCAGCCTCTGAACTTGTTCCGATTATTTCGATTCCTTATTGATTTATGTGGGAGCTGATGACGTCACCTTTCCTGTAGCCCAAGCAGCACTCTCCGCTAACCATAAACACTCTAGCGTTCATTTCACAGAGAGGATTACAAAGAAACTTGCAACACATGCAAAGTTGATACCTCATAAAGGGACAAAATTGTAATATTGTACTGAAGAATTTGCAAACAGCAAATATTTATTAATGTTGTGCTTAGATGAAGGTTAATGTGTGTCTTTACAAGGAAAGTTTTTTTTGACACTGAATTTCTTGTGTTTGAATTTTGAGAAATGACATTTTTCACATCAAATAATGCTGACAATGCTATTGACAAAAAATGTGTTCCGGGGCGGGATTGCTGCCCCGCCGGCCTGTGTATGGATTTGTTGGTTTATATATATATATATATATATATATGTGTGTGTGTGTGTGTGTGTGTGTGTGTTGGATGGGTGTAGGTATGTAATTGTGTATATATATATATATATATATATATATATATATATATATATAAACATACACCATAAGTCCTTCCTGAAAAAAGCAGATAGTTATTTTTCTGCAAAATAATAGTTAATTTTCATAGTTGATGGTTGCAGAATTGTACGGTTCAATAACACTTTTAACAGTTAGTATTTTTTGGGTGCTGAGCTCCTATATTTAAAAAAAAAAAGAAGATAATTTTAATTGCTATGTCAAAAATGTTTCACTATAAATTATTGTGTAATTGTTTTTAGTAATAAAGTTATTGACGCTTCTCACTGAAGCGTCAATAACTTTATTACTAAAACCGGGCAAGGTAGATTCTGATTGTAGTTCTTACCGTCCCATCTCTCTCTTAAACGCTGATTACAAGATTTTAGCTAAAGCACTAGCCCTTCGCCTTGAATCAATTTTACCAAACATCATATCACCTGACCAAACTGGATTTATGAAAAACCGGCACTCTTTTTCCAACATTCGTTGCCTTCTCAACATTATTTTTTCTCCAACATCCGAGGAGACACCAGAAGTGGTGGTCTCTTTGGATGCGGTGAAAGCTTTCGACAGGGTGGAGTGGGGATATTTATTGGAGGTCTTAAAGAGGTTTAACATTGGGTCCAAATATATATCTTGGATAGCACTTCTATACTCTTCTCCTAGAGCTGCCGTAAGCACAAATGGGATGTTATCCCAATTTTTCACACTTGGCAGAGGTACACGCCAGGGGTGCCCTCTAAGCCCATTGCAACCACTGCAATCGAACCCTTGTCCATTGCTCTTAAATTGGCTGGTATAAGTAAAGGAATCCATAGATGCGGTCTAGAACACACACATTCTCTATACGCGGATGATTTACTATTGTTTATATCTGATCCAGTCTCTACCATTCCAAAGATTATTGAATTGCTAAACAATTTTGGATCATTCTCTGGCTATAAATTGAATTTCGCTAAGAGTGAATGCTTCCCTGTGAATAATTTGGCCCTTGAGATCCCTGATGGATATTTCCCATTTAAGATGTCCAGGAACAGCTTCAAGTACTTAGGTGTACATATTTGTCGTAAGCTACCAGCTCTCTACAAGGACAATTTTCTACCTCTAATCGACAAACATAAATTAGATTTGGAAAGGTGGAATGATTAACACATAACTATAGCTGGCAGGGTAAACTGCGTCAAAATGAATGTGCTTCCTCGATTTTTGTATCTGTTTCAATGTTTGCCTATCTTTTTACCCAATTCCTTTTTTTGCATAATAAACAAACTAATTTCATCCTTTATATGGAAAGGCAAGACTCCCAGGATTAGGAGAGAGTTCCTACAAAGGCATAGGTCTGTAGGTGGTTTATCACTCCCTAATCTAAAACACTACTATTGGGCAGCTAACATACACAAAATGACTCTCTGGATCCAAGAACCTGAATTAATCTGGTGCAAGTCTGAAGCTAGTTCCTGTTCTACCTCTCTCTTGGATCTGCTTACATCAAAATTACCTTATCGACCATCCCAATTTACTTGTAGTCCAATTGTCATTTCTACCCTTAGAATCTGGTCTCAATTTAGAAATACTTTTGGCCTGCAGGGCTTATCCAACCACAGCCCCATTCATAATAACCACCTCTTCCTCCCTCCTAGCACAGATGTAGCGTTTTCTCTATGGAAGCAATCAAGCCTTAGCAGGCTAAAGGACTTATATATTGGTGATGTCTTCGCTAGTTTCAGTGAACTGTGTGAAAAATGTGACCTACCAAAATCTCACCTATTTCGATACTTTCAGGTTTGTAATTTTGTTAAATCAAATAGTCTCTCTCTCCCTAATTCTCCACCTAATTCGCTAATTGACTCAATTTTAGATATTCCCACAAATCAGAAAGGCCTAATCTCCAAAATCTACATCTTAATATCCCAGTTTGGTAAAACGTCTCTTGATAAAATCAGAGGGAATTGGGAGGAAGAGCTTGGCAGATCTATAAATGATGGAGATTGGGATTCTGCCCTTAACCCGAATTAACAACAGTACATCCTGTTCAAGGCTTAATTTAATACACTTTAAGGTTGTCCACCGTATTTATTTCACTAATTCCAAACTCTCCAAAATATACCCCAATATCTCTGATACTTGTAACAGATGTTACATGTCACCTGCAAACATGACGCACATGTTTTGGTCTTGTCCACATTTGCTGGATTATTGGACAACTATTTTCAAACACCTTGCTAAGGCATTGGATTTAAATCTGACACCATGTGCAGAAATGGCTATTTTTGGGATGGTATAAGATTCCCCAAATAAGGAGAAAATTTAAGGATAGTATCGCCTTTGCATCCTTATTAGCACGTAGGAGAATTTTGCTGGAGTGGAAGTCACCAGTCTGCCCCAAAGCCTCCGTATGGCTTAAACACCTTATGATGTATTTAGATCTGGAGAAAATAAAGTTCAATCTTAGGGGGCACCTGGGAAGTTTTATTCTGTTTGGGGCTGTGTGGTTGACTACATAGCTAAATTAAAGACGCTACAGGACACATGAAAAGTTACCTTTCATTAACCAGCTTTTTTTTCTCTCATTTCATTTATTTTATTTATATTTATTCCGGGTGTATATTTACTATCTGCCTATGTTGAGAAGAAAGTGATGTACTAATTATTTTCCATTTGTGACTGTACCTTTAACTTATGTAGGACCTGGGGCGGGGAGTTTATGTGTGTATGGGGTATGTGTTGGGTTGCTGTTCTTGGAAGTGGGTGGGAAAAAAAGGGGAAAATGTGATTACTGTTTTATTGTATATTGTAATACCTGTCAAATTTAATAAAAACATTTATAAAAAAAAAATATATATATATATATATATATTGTGTAATTGCAACATAATAACTCATGTTGTATTTAGTTAATTTAATTTCAACAGAACAGTAATGTACCATAATTATTATTATTTAATAGTTATTTTGAAAAAAAAAAAAATTCTGGAGGCCTTTTCAAAAGTCGATGCTAATCGACCTGTTTGTTCTCTTTTTTCCCCCCAAATAAGAATCAATAAAGAACCGAAGTGTTAAGAAGAATCTAAAATGTTATCGAAATCACACACATGTACAACAATTTTCGTTTTTCAATGGCTTACTTGGGAGTAGAATTTTCTCCATGTGGCCCCCGATCTAAAATGAGTTTGGCACGCCAGTTTTACAACAAGGTACATCTTCCTGGAGAAGGAACGATGGGGGGTTTGTTTGGTCCTCAGGTCGGGAAAGATTTTATCACAAGAACTCAAAAAAATATCCATCCATCCATCCATCCATCCATCCATTTGCTACCGCTTATTCCCTTTGGGGTCGCGGGGGGCGCTGGAGCCTATCTCAGCTACAATCGGGCGGAAGGCGGGGTACACCCTGGACAAGTCGCCACCTCATCGCAGGGCCAACACAGATAGACAGACAACATTCACACTCACATCCACACACTAGGGCCAATTTAGTGTTGCCAATCAACTTATCCCCAGGTGCATGTCTTTGGAAGTGGGAGGAAGCCGGAGTACCCGGAGGGAACCCACGCAGTCACGGGGAGGACATGCAAACTCCACACAGAAAGATCCCGAGCCCGGGATTGAACCCAAGACTACTCAGGACCTTCGTATTGTGAGGCAGATGCACTAACCCCTCTGCCACCGTGAAGCCCTCAAAAAAAAAAAAAAAAAAAAAAAAAAAAAATTAAAAAAAAATATATACCTGGCATATATCAAAAATGACTTACCGTATTTTTCGGAGTATAAGTCGCACCTTAGTATAAGTCGCACCTGCCGAAAATGCATATTAAAGAAGGAAAAAACATATATAAATCGCACTGGAGCCCGGCCAAACTGAAAAAAACTGCTACTTATAGTCCGAAAAATACGGTATTTATGTTATTATGTTGGGGAAATTTTGATGGATGAGTAATTTATCTTCTTCTTAAATGAATGGAAAAAAAACATGTTTTTCTTCAGCAGAGAACGCACTGTTTTCATGAAAAAGGGCAAGTGCTTGAGCACCGCTGTGGTCTATCGGTGTGTGTTTCAGTGAATGCACATTTTTTCTTTTCATTTCAGTCACAATGTTAAATGTGTATTTATCTGAGGATGTCTCACCTTTCTATATCTAAATGGCTGATCATGACAGTGCTCATTTTTGTTCCAATTTGTATGTCTACCCTCAGTGTAAATGCTGGCCCGGTTTCCACTTAAAGGATGATGGGAGGACGTGTGTTGATGTTGACGAATGCTCCACTACCCTCCCCTGTAGCCAGCGCTGCATCAACACCTATGGCTCCTACAAATGCCTGTGTGTGGACGGCTATGACGCCTTAGAGCGCAACCCTCATGTTTGCAAGGCTGCATCAGGTGTTTGTTCATTTTTATATCTTATTGTTTGCGCTAATACATTATTCAGAACTCAAGTGCAGCAATGTTGTGTGTTCTCTGTTTTCAGCTGAAGAGCCTTTTCTTATCATGGCCGACCACCACGAGATTCGTAAGCTGAGTGTCGACGGTTCCAATTATACAATCCTGAAACAGGTGAGGGACCTTGCCGCTGTACGTCACTAAATTTTAGTAGTATAGAAAACATGGTAGCACTTTAGTATGGGCAACATATTCACCATTAATTATTTGCTTATTTAAGTAACAAAGACTTAATTTAGAGTTATTCTGACACTAGGGGAACATATAAGTGTTAGGGTTAAGGTTACTAATAAGCAATAATTCTGAGATTATTGAGGGAAGACTCTTAGTTAATGGCTTACTGGTTGTATAATAAGGCCATGCAGAATAAGGCATTAATATGTATTTAGTAATGACTAATTAAGAGCTAATATGTTACTAATTTGAATGTTAATAAGCAACTAATTAATGGTGAATATGTGTTCTCCATACTAAAGTGTTACCGAAAAAATAATGTACATTTGCCATTATTCGCTTGTTATTCATCCATTTTTTGTTGTATTTCAATCTACTGTGTATGTTGTGGGGACGGCGTGGCGGGGTTGGGGAACCTGAGAGTTCCTGGTTCGATCCCCACCTTCTACCAACCTCGTCACGTCCGTTGTGTCCTTGAGCAAGACACTTCACCCTTGCTCCTGATGGGTCGTGGTTAGGGGCTTGCATGGCAGCTCCCGCCATCAGTGTGTGAATGTGTGTGTGAATGTGGAAATAGTGTCAAAGCGCTTTGAGTACCTTGAAGGTAGAAAAGCGCTATACAAGTATAACCCATTTACCACCTATTTGTGAAATTACATCGGGAGGAAGACAATTAGAGAGTGTTCAAACAGATGGCACCTCACATTTCTGTCACACAACTGTAAAGACATGTTAGCTATGTGAATAATATAATATACTACAAACCCCGTTTCCATATGAGTTGGGAAATTGTGTTAGATGTAAATATAAACGGAATACAATGATTTGCAAATCTTTTTCAACCCATATTCAATTGAATGCACTACAAAAACAAGATATTTGATGTTCAAACTCATAAACTGTATTTATTTTTTGCAAATAATAATTAATTTAGAATTTCATGGCTGCAACACGTGACAAAGTAGTTGGTAAAGGGCATGTTCACCACTGTGTTACATGGCCTTTCCTTTTAACAACACTCAGTAAACATTTGGGAACTGAGGAGACACATTTTTTAAGCTTCTCAGGTGGAATTCTTTCCCATTCTTGCTTGATGTACAGCTTAAGTTGTTCAACAGTCCGGGGGTCTCCGTTGTGGTATTTTAGGCTCCATAATGCGCCACACATTTTCAATGGGAGACATGTCTGGACTACAGGCAGGCCAGTCTAGTACCCGCACTCTTTTACTATGAAGCCACGTTGATGTAACACGTGGCTTGGCATTGTCTTGCTGAAATAAACAGGAGCGTCCATGGTAACGTTGCTTGGATGTCAACATATGTTGCTCCAAAACCTGTATGTACCTTTCAGCATTAATGGCGCCTTCACAGATGTGTAAGTTACCCATGTCTTGGGCACTAATACACCCCCATACCATCACAGATGCTGGCTTTTGAACTTTGCGCCTATAACAATCCGGATGGTTCTTTTCCTCTTTGGTCCGGAGGACACGACGTCCACAGTTTCCAAAAACAATTTGAAATGTGGACTCGTCAGACCACAGAACACTTTTCCACTTTGTATCAGTCCATCTTAGATGAGCTCAGGCCCAGCGAAGCCGACGGCATTTCTGGGTGTTGTTGATAAACGGCTTTCGCCTTGCATAGGAGAGTTTTAACTTGCACTTACAGATGTAGCGACCAACTGTAGTTACTGACAGTGGGTTTCTGAAGTGTTCCTGAGCCCATGTGGTGATATCCTTCACACACTGATGTCGCTTGTTGATGCAGTACAGCCTGAGGGATCGAAGGTCACAGGCTTAGCTGCTTACGTGCAGTGATTTCTCCAGATTGTCTGTACCCTTTGATGATATTACGGACCGTAGATGGTGAAATCTTTAAATTCTTTGCAATAGCTGGTTGTGAAAGGTTTTTCTTAAACTGTTCAACAATTTGCTCACGCATTTGTTGACAAAGTGGTGACCCTCGCCCCATCCTTGTTTGTGAATGACTGAGCATTTCATGGAATCTACTTTTATACCCAATCATGGCACCCACCTGTTCCAAATTTGCCTGTTCACCTGTGGGATGTTCCAAATAAGTGTTTGATGAGAATTCCTCAAATTTATCAGTATTTATTGCCACCTTTCCCAACTTCTTTGTCACGTTTTGCTGGCATCAAATTCTAAAGTTAATGATTATTTGCAAAAAAAAAAAAAAATGTTTATCAGTTTGAACATCACATATATTGTCTTTGTAGCATATTCAATTGAATATGGGTTGAAAATGGTTTGAAAATCATTGTATTCCGTTCATATTTACATCTAACACAATTTCCCAACTCATATGGAAACAGGGTTTGTATAACATAGAAAATATTAATCCTTTAAACACCCCTGAAAGATAGAAGCGGAAATTGAAGAGGAAACAGGAAAGTGGCGGTTTATTATGATTGCAGGAATTAACGAGTCGTGTTGTATGTCCCTGTCGGCAGGCATCATAACAAACTGTTTATTGAGGTTTGTGGTTGTTTTGTAAGTTTTAGTAAGCCCTGACGGTGTACTTTATAATCATCATGTTTTTAGGTAAGCATCTGCTTGGCAAAATGTTGTTTTTATGTAATTGGCATTTAATGAATTGTCTGCGGGTAAATATATCTGTATGTGCTATGTCCGGTCATTAACATTGCTTTTACCCTTTTACCATGACTTGTGCGCTTATGTGATAGCATCATCCTGGCCTTTAATAATTCAAGGCAAAAATTAAAACACGCTTCAATTTTTTTTGATTCTCCGCGAGCTTGAGTTTGAGTGGTTTGAGATTTGCTGATGACTCGCATGACCCGAGCCATTAGGATGTGATGGTGGTGGGGAAAAAAAGCCCCCAGTGGGACTGATTGCCGGAAATTGAACAAGGCGCGGCTGCCAGTAGGTGTAGCTCTCCTTTTGATCCTGCTGCAGGTTCACATACAGAAACTGTGTTACGACTTTGACTCCCTCTATTTAGTCAAGTATGAATTGTTTTAGTTATATTGGAAAACTTACAAACGTTGCTTGGAGTGATGAATGACGACTCCATGCGAGTAGAAACGCTATGGACGGCTAAAAGACTGTACTTTCGGTTGAAGGCTCAGTCGAAACAGAAGGGCAATAGTAATAAAACCAAAATCTTACATGTCGGTACAAAAACCATTCTCGCCAAAACCAACAGCTTGTTCGTTACTCTCTGCAATTCCTCTGTCTCACCCTCCTCTGAAGAGTCTGGGTGTCATCCTCGACAGCACACTCTCCTTTAAAGCCCACATAAACAACATTACCCGGTCTGCTTACTTTCATCTTCGGAACATTAATCGTCTTCGCCAATCCCTTACCCCTCATACTGCTGCCATACTAGTCCATAGCCTGGTCACCTCTCGCCTGGACTACTGCAACTCTCTCCTGTTTGGTCTCCCTCACAAGTCACTTCACAAACTTCAGCTTCTCCAGAACTCTGCAACCCGGATAATCATCAGAACCCCTTCAATCCAGCACATCACCACTGTTCTGCAGCAACTCCACTGGCTACCCATCAAACACCGTATCCACTTTAAAATAATTCTCTTCACTTTCAAAGCCATCCATAACCTCTCTCCATCATATCTCTCTGACCTGATCCATGTCGCCATGCCCTCACGTTCCCTAAGATCCTCTTCATCCATCCATCCATCTCACTGTCCCTTTATTTAAACTATACACCATGGGTGCCCGAGCTTTCAGCCGCTCTGCCCCACATCTTTGGAACTCTTTACCACCAGACCTTCGCAACTTAGATTCAATATCCCTCTTCAAATTAAGACTCAAAACACACCTATTCCTGACTGCTTATTCATTGTATAGCATTATTATTATTAATGCAGCACTGCAGTTTCTGCAGTGAGAGATCTCGTCCAAACTGTAGCATCATAGCACAAACAATAACACACCAATTCAGTGCATTTGCTTGTTATTTTCTAGACATTTTGCATTATGGCTATTAGCGATAATAGTTCGATCCTGGGCTTGGGATCTTTCTGTGTGGAGTTCGCATGTTTTCCCCTTGACTGCGTGGGTTCCCTCCGTCTTTCTATCTGTGTTGGCCCTGTGGTGAGATGGTGACTTGTCCAGGGTGTACCCCGACTACCGCCCCGATGCAGCTGAGATAGGCTCCAGCACCCACCGCGACACCAAAAGGGACAAGCGGTAGAAAATGGATGGGTGGTGTCTTCTCGGCGCTGCAAGCCAGAGCCGAAGTCCTCAATGGACTGTGATTTAGCCATTTTTTTAAAACTGGAAAAAGTCGCAAATAATATATTTGTTTTGTTCACTTATATAACAATGTGTATCCGTTTCATAAGTACCCTTTTAAATGACCTTGGAATATTCACTTATATATGCTAGAGTTGAGGATACCCCTAACAGTAAGTATTGAAATATGTACCCTATTTTCCAGCCTATAAGTTGCACTTTTTTATAGTTAGGCTGGTCCTGCGACTTATAGTCAGTATTACAAATTTATATTAACAATGTCAAAAGTCAAAATGTAGTATCATACACAAAAATAAAACATGTACAGCATTTTCAAAAGGCAGTCAGTGTTCTATCGTCGTATATGTACCGAAAAAAGTGCATGATAAATTGTACATATTGATCCACATTGAGGCATTACAAAACCTGTGTAAGTTGTTTTGAAATCGTGTGCAGGAAGTAAACATGTTTAAATATGGCTTTAGCTTATACAAAGGAGATGTGCAAAGAGCATATTATCAGTCTGAATGAGCAGTTGTCAGTTGAAATGACCACAGTCTGTCACACTTTCCCAGATTTATCATATAGTCAGAAAAAATTGGCCATACTGATAGGCATGTGAGAAAAACATGGCATTGTAGGGTCTGTCGAAAACCTCCTAAAATTGTTCCTACACGTTTCATCACGCTTGAATATGACATATGTACCACAAATGGTTGTGTGTGATAGAGTACCAGTTAATGCACAACTGTCATCTCTCACAATCATATTAACCTCTTGAGGTCCGGTACTCTTCTGTCTGCATTTCTTATCAGCGACAAATCGTTTTAATCCCTGTCTGTTTGCATGAATAGGAACTAAAGGGGAAAAGATGGGTGGTATGTATGTAGGGGTATGGATTTTGTTACGTTTATAGGGACGGACCAGATTCCATTGGCACAACCGAGTACCAATTTACGTCAAATCAAACGGTACCATATGTAAAATAACTTGCACTCAGCCTAATCTATAAAAATGTCAAACTACTTCTATAACGTAATTGACCGCCATAACCACAACACCAGGGGGAGCTTCACAAATCACGTTAAACCCAGATTCCGATCTAACAAAGGTCTTAACTCATTCTCCTTCTATGCCACATCAATATGGAATGCACTCCCAACAGGTGTACAAGAAAGTGCATCTCTACCCTCCTTCAAAACCGCACTAAAAGAACACCTCCAGGCAACTACAACCCTAGAAAACACCTCCCCCACCACATCCCACCTCCCCGGATTGTAAATAATCAAATGTATATACTTGTTCTTATGTTTTCTGAGCTCACTATGTTCACTGCTCGCTGTACATATCCTACGAAGACAGACCTACACTGTTTCAATGTCCATTTCTCAGATGATATTATTGTTGATGACTGAAGTTCTGATATCAACCAAACCTAACCCCCTCACCCCAACCCCCTCCACATCCCACCCCCCGGATTGTAAATAATGTAAATAATTTAATGTATATACTCTGATGATTAACTTGTGTGATGACTGTATTATGCTGATAGTATATATCTGTATCATGAATCAATTTAAGTTGAAAAATGTATTCGGGTGTTACCATTTAGTGGTCAATTGTACGGAATATGTACTATACTGTACAATATACTAGTAAAAGTCTCAATCAATCAATCAATTATAACCTTCGTTGCACTTGAAGTCACGTCTGGTGATAGACTTGGTTCCGACTCAAGCGTATTCATAGCGGACAGCCTATCGGCAATGTTTACATTTTTAATGACAACAAAGCAAGCATGCCTTTACCTGATAAAAGCGCTCAAAAGTAAGTCTTCAGTTTTCAACATGCGCGAGCTTGATGCTAATTTACATTGGACATGCCATATACAGTACATGCGATTAATTCAAATTAGTGAATTTTCACGGCAATATCAACCCTTCCAAATTTGGTAAACAAAACTACAACTATGACACATGTTACAATCAATCAGCTCGTGTGTAATAAGTACAGTACTTTCAGGATAAACAATCTCTAGGTCTCAACAAAAGTCAAGGCTGGCACATTCAACTCAATGGCAAAGACTACTTCCTAACTAAGGCAACACACAGAGGACAACCTGAAATTAATGCATACTTGCAGTAAAATCTGAGTACTGTTGTACCTCAACTTATGAGTACCCCAACTTTCAAGTATTTTAAATTACGAGCTGTCTTTTGTTTGTTTGTTATGCTTTGAGTTGCGAGCATGAATTTCAGTTGCAAGCCTCCTTTCCTCTAAATTGTGCCGCGAACGCCCCAGTGAACCCAGTAAAACCTGCCCAAAAACATCCGATCTCAAAAAATCTAAACATTTGGATGTTCAATTGTATTTCAATTTGAGATACAAGTTTTTTTAATTACGAGTTTGATAATGGTACTACTAAATGAGCTGGTAAGTTGAACTAGTAACTTATAATATGTCGGTCCAACTCCTAGCCCTGTAATGTACACTTCTGCCATCTAACATATTGGCAGTGTTGGGCAGTAGATTGCTACAAGTAGCAAAGCTACGTAGTTTAACTGCATTTCCCATTAGATTGGGAGAAGTTTCGCTACTTTTTCAACGAGTGGCGATTTCCGTAGCTTGGCTCTTTTTAGACCCATGTCGCGGATAACTTAGCTACAAAGTGTCCGCCCTGAGATCGGTAGGTCTTGAGTTCAAACCCCGGCCGAGTCATACCAAAGACTATAAAAATGGGACCCATTTCCTCCCTGCTTAGCACTCAGCATTAAGGGTTGGAATTGGGGGTTAAATCACCAAAAAGATTCACGAGCGCGGCCACCGCTGCTGCTCACTGCTCCCCTCACTTCCTAGATGGTGGAACAAGGGGATGGGTCAAATGCAGAGGGTAATTTCACCACACCTAGTGTGTGTGACTGTCAGTGGTACTTTAACTTTAACTTAAAAGAAGAGAAAGAGAAAATAAAATAGATAATTGGAGTGCTAATCCAGAGCAGGGGATGAACATAATACAGGAAAAAATCTATGATCTCGTATCTTTGCCCCCTCCCACCCCATAATGTTAATCATATTTACTGTAGGCAGAGACAAGGTTTAGCATTATGGGGTGGGAGGGGGCAAATAAAAGACACATTTAACTAAATACATAGAGTGGGGTGTGGGGACCCCAGAGGGAGTTGGAGGGTGTCCCCTGCTAAATGACAGTTAGTTAATAGTAATGGACCCTTATTGTAAGTAAGTAAGTAAGCACATTTTGTTTATGAAGCGCTTTTCACAGATACAATCACAGAGCGCTGTACAAAACATAGGTGAATCAAAACAGCAATTCAACTAAAACAACAGGGGCAACACCATAAAAAGGATAACAAGTGGATTAAAAATGATAGTTAAAGGGTGCATTAATAAAAGCTTTCCTGAAAAGAGAAGTCTTCAAATGTTTCTTAAAAGTGTCAACACATTTGGTTCCATATGTACACTTTCAGTTACATTAACATTATTACCTATACAAGAACTTAAAATGTAGAAGTTGGGGGGAATTTCATTTTGTTTGACTCTATTCCACAGTCAGGAAAATATGTTTACTTTAAATATGTTCCTTTTAAAAAAAAAATTACGTTCATGTAAAGATGGAGTTTGTTCAAGGGGAAGTGCAATTTTTTGGAAATTTTGCTTATCGTTCACAATCATTATGAAAGACATGACAACAGATGAATTTAAAAAAAAAAGTATTTTAAATAATAAATAAATGTGACCAAAAGTCAGCTTACAATGGAACCTTGGAGAGCCACACAATTCTGCCTATAAAGTCCTTAAAAAAATTGTCCAAACACATCCATTAAGGTTTTATATACATGATTTATGTATATACAGTATGTAATGTAGTAACAGGCGCATGTATTATAACATGTAATATTTACGTATTTTGATCATTTTAAGCTTACGCGGCGCATTGATTTAACATCACTGATTATTACTCACTGCATGCTTTGAGAACCAACAAACATAATACAACACCACTTACAGTACAGTGTCTGCTGTCGTTAGGATGCCGACTGCTAGGATGTTAATATAATCCCATTTAGATGAAGAATGACTTTTAGTCCTCACAAAGAAAAGGGAGGTGGAGGTTTTTGTGTCTTTCTCGCCATTTCCGGGTATAATTTGGTACCAGCTTTTTCGGAATATGTCCCGAGCCTCCTTCTATCCAGGTGAGAGGCATGGTTTATGATCTACATTAAACTTCCACGAGCAGGGAAGCGAGGAAATAGCTGACCACTCGATGATGTAAACAAAGCAGCATAAACTGGTGATCACTGGTTTGTCTGCAATAGCGCTTATAATAACAATATCACTAATACTTGGTCAATATTCAAGTCACAAAATGTAAATGGAGTATTGTTGGTGGTTTTTGGATGGTTATTTATTGGGTTTTTTGGGCGGAATAGAGGACATCACATTCGCTCCATTGTAAGTGAACTTTTATTCTATTTATTTATGTATTTATGTACTGTATTTATTTAATTTTGTATTCATTTAAAAGTTAGAATGCATTAAAAAAAATGCATTCGTCGTCGTGTCTTTCATAATAATTGTGAACGATAGGCAAAATTCCAAAAAATTGAAGTTTCTCTTTAATGTCTTTTTTTGTGAGACAAATGTTTTGTTCCTTTAGCCAGGTTATTATCATTTTGCCACATTTTGGTTTCTGTTAAAACAGTAATTTATTCTGTGCTGAAAAGTTTCCATTAGAGTATATGTTATGGTGTTTTTTAAAAACAAAACGGGAAAAGTGCTTCAGGTTGCCTGAGTGTTTAACGGCTGGATAACCAGTGTTGAGAGTACTCAGATTATTTTTGTTATAAGTAGTAACGTAGCATGTTGTTTATTCTTATAAAGTAATTAGCTAGCTGTTATTATGTCAAAGCAGTTTTCATTTATTTTGTTCATTAAGGTTAGATTTATAGCCTAATGCTTGTGCGCGGGGATAGGTGGAGCTTCTACTCGCTCACTTCGGTGAAGGCTGCTGGCTGTTCAGTTTGAAACTACTCTTTAGCCAGCCATTGGTGATAAATTCGCTACAAGGAGAGACATACTGTAGGTTCTAAAGCGAGTTGGTGTATGTGTAAATAAAGCTGTAATCACTCATCAATCAAAGCATTGAATCAGTTGGGAGTCGAGAAGTTGGCACCGTAGCCTTCATGTTCTTGTAAAAAGTTTGTTGTTTGGGTCATTGTGCGTCAGAGAACACGAGCTACATAAACACACCAAAGGAGCGCTTAGACAAAGACACATCAAAATATACCGGTATGGCGGTATTGTCTCAAAATATACATCTCTTTCTAAAATATACCAGTATTAACTACATTACTGGTATACCGCCCAGCCCTATGCACAGGTATGGTGGATATGTAAACAATATAAAGTCTCGTTCAGTTTGCCACTGCAGGACTTGGTTAGGTAACCCCAGGTTTGTTGTTTGTTCTCGCCAAAGTGCAGTAATTACATTACCAATAATGATTATGTTTATTTTGAACATGCTGAAAAAAAAATGTTAGACTTGCACAACAAGCCTAAAAAGAAGTAGGAAAAAGCTGAGCTTATTGTATCATAACTCTCCATGCCGCAACCATTATGAGTAATCCTTTCATCGTGGCCCGGGTAGTGTCTTTGTGTCCTTTGTGTCCTTGGGCTTTATTTTGCCCACCTAGATCCCAGCGCTGCTCACACTGGTGTACAAATGTGAATGAAGTGTTTGATGGTGGAAGTACGCGCAATTTGGCAGCCACGTTTCCGTCAGTCTACCCCAGGGCAGCTGTGGCTACAAATGTAGCTTACCACCATATTATGGTGTGACTGTAGAGTGAATGAATGATGGGTTTTCAGTTCTCACTTTAAAGCACTTTGAGTGTGTAGAAAAGTGCCATGAAAATAAAAATCCATTATTGTGTATTACTGCCTCTTGTGTTGACATTTACTCATGTGTTTAACTTTTTTTCCAGAGAAAAGGAACATAAAAAATACTGTTGTACATTTATGGCTTATATACAGTCGCTACATATCTTAGATTTGTATTTGTTCATATTAATTATTTCCAGTGAACTGTTGGACTTATGTCTGTAGTATTATTCCAGTGCTCAAATGACAAGAGATCTGAGATGTTCTTCCTCCAGGTTGTGTCCATTACTTACAAAGTCAATCAATCAAAGTTTATTTATATAGCCCTAAATCACGAGTGTCTCAAAGGGCTGCACAAGCCACAACACATCTACAGTACTTCATCTATAAAATATTGAGGGCTTGCTTGAACCATTATTGACAATGTTGTTTATTGTCTGAATGTGTTTGTCCTTGTACTATATTGTACTATACATAGTATTTGTAGGGCAGAACGGTGGGTCAGGGGTTAGTGTTGGTGCCTCACAACCAACAGCCTGCTCAGTGGCCTTGTGGTTAGAGTGTCCGCCCTGAGATTGGTAGGTCGCGAGTTCAAACCCCGGCCGAGTCATACCAAAGGCTATAAAAATAGGACCCATTACTTACTCAGCATCAAGGGTTGGAATTGGGGGTTAAATCACCAAAATGATTCCCGAGCGCGGCCACCGCTGCTGCTCACTGCTCCCCTCACCTCCCAGGGAGTGGAACAAGGGGATGGGTCAAATGTAGAAGGTAATTTCACCACACCTAGTGTGTGTGTGACTATCAGTGGTACTTTAACTTTAACTTTAACTTTAACAAGGTTCTGGGTTCTATCCCCAGGCTCGGGGTCTTTCAGTGTGGAGTTAGCATGTTCTCCCCGTGACTGGGTGGGTTCCCTCCGGGTACTCTGGCTTCCTCCCACCTCCAAAGGCATGCACCTGGGGATAGTGGCAACGTGTTTTATCAGAATCATGCACTAATGAAAATATTAAACGTATTGACTATTCAGCAACATAATTTTATAACTTTATAGCTGCTGGATGACTTAAGGGGCTGATACTTCATACTTCAAACCGCGCTTTGAAAAGTGCTCGCAGTCATTATTCCTTACGTCCTCATTAGGATTTATAAGAAAGAAATTCAGCACAAATGATTTTATTTAATTTTGTTTTGTAGGTTAAACTGTTAAATATATATTGTGCTCTGGAGTTAATTATACTTATTATTTATTGAGTTAATTTCATTAAATGTTTCCAGTATCAAACAGTTCAAGTCAGTCAAATTTTTTTTACAGTTCATATTAAATAATTCTTTTTTTTTTAATTTCAGGCAAATTGATGTATAGGTGTTTTCTGTTACAGCCTAAAGAACAATGGTAATAAAGTTATTTGTGTTGTAGGTTAATTGATATGTCTTTCTTTTTTTGTTTGTTTTCTTTAATATTAATAAGGATACAATGCAGAGGTGTACTTACAACAATTTTATAGACAAATGACACAATTTATAGTTGCGGCAGAGAGTGGGAGGCAGTAAATGGAGGGATAACACAAAATAAGCACTGGTATCGTATGTGTTCTTCTACAAGCATTTTGCTATCATTTAATCACCTATCTTTCCGTTTAGGTTCCTTTGCTTATATCAGGGGTGTCAAACATACGGCCCGAGAGCCGGATCAGGCCCGCAAACAGGTTTAATCCGGCCCGCGGGATGAGTTTGCTAAGTATAAAAACAACCTGAAATTTTATAATGAAAAAAACAATTGTTCTAAATGTGTCCACTGGATGTCGCAATAGCAATTATTTGTAACTTTGTAGATGATGCTACATATGTACAAAACAAACCACATGATGTTAGTACATTTGTCGAGAAAAATTATCAAACTACATAAATAACATACTGTAATTTGATTTTGATTTATTTTTTTTATCTTGATAGATTGAAAATGAACCCCAAAGAGTTGACTGATGAACATTATCACATAATCTATTCAGAAAATATAAATAACGACGAATAAAGATAGAATACTATTAACCGTAACATGTAAGTGTAAAAAAATAATAAAACAACAACATTATGATTTGTACATTTTCAGAATGTGCTTGTTCTACAAACACCGTTTCCATATGAGTTGGGAAATTAGGTTAGATGTAAATATAAACGGAATACAATGATTTGAAAATCATTTTCAACCCATATTCAGTTGAATATGCTACAAAAACAACATATTTGATGTTCAAACTGATTTTTTTTTTTGCAAATAATCATTAACTTTAGAATTTGATGCCAGCAACACGTGACAAAGAAGTTGGGAAAGGTGGCAATAAATACTGATAAAGTTGAGGAATGCTCATCAAACACTTATTTGGAACATCCCACAGGTGAACAGGCAAATTGGGAACAGGTGGGTGCCATGATTGGGTATAAAAGTAGATTCCATGAAATGCTCAGTCATTCACAAACAAGGATGGGGCGAGGGTCACCACTTTGTCAACAAATGCGTGAGCAAATTGTTGAACAGTTTAAGAAAAAACTTTTTCAACCAGCTATTGCAAGGAATTTAGGGATTTCACCATCTACGGTCCGTAATATCATCAAAGGGTTCAGAGAATCCGGAGAAATCACTGCACGCAAGCAGCTAAGCCCGTGACCTTTGATCCCTCAGGCTGTACTGCATCAACAAGCGACATCAGTGTGTAAAGGATATCACCAAATGGGCTCAGGAACACTTCAGAAACCCACTGTCAGTAACTACAGTTGGTCGCTACATCTGTAAGTGCAAGTTAAAACTCTCCTATGCAAGGCGAAAACCGTTTATCAACAACACCCAGAAACGCCGTCGGCTTTGCTGGGCCTGAGCTCATCTAAGATGGACTGATACAAAGTGGAAAAGTGTTCTGTGGTCTGACGAGTCCACATTTCAAATTGTTTTTGGAAACTGTGGATGTCGTGTCCTCCGGACCAAAGAGGAAAAGAACCATCCGGATTGTTATAGGCGCAAAGTTGAATAGCCAGCATCTGTGATGGTATGGGGTTGTATTACTGCCCAAGACATGGGTAACTTACACATCTGTGAAGGCTCTATTAATGCTGAAAGGTACATACAGGTTTTGGAGCAACATATGTTGCCATCCAAGCAACGTTACCATGGACGCCCCTGCTTATTTCAGCAAGACAATGCCAAGGTACGTGTCACATCAACGTGGCTTCATAGTAAAAGAGTGCGGGTATTAGACTGGCCTGCCTGTAGTCCAGACCTGTCTCCCATTGAAAATGTGTGGCGCATTATGAAGCCTAAAATACCACAATGGAGACCCCCTGACTGTTGAACAACTTAAGCTGTACATCAAGCAAGAATGGGAAAGAATTCCACCTGAGAAGCTTACAAATGTGTCTCCTCAGTTCCCAAACGTTTACTGACTGTTGTTAAAAGGGAAGGCCATGTAACACAGTGGTGAACATGCGCTTTCCCAACTACTTTGGCACGTGTTGCAGCCATGAAATTCTAAGTTAATTATTATTTGCAAAAAAAAAAAAAAGGTTTATGAGTTTGAACATCAAATATCTTGTCTTTGTAGTGCATTTAATTGAATATGGGTTGAAAAGGATTTGCAAATCATTGTATTCCGTTTATATTTACATCTAACACAATTTTCCAACTAATTTGGAAACAGGGTTTGTATTTTTAAACAAAGAAAATAATCTGAAGTTGTCTTTATTTTGAAGTTATCATGCCGTGATATTACCAGTCCAGCCCACTTGGGAGTAGATTTTTCTCCATGTGGCCCCAGATCTAAAATGAGTTTGATACCCCTAGCTTATACGTTTCAATGGACAAGTGTTGCCATATAGTGTCATGTAAATTCCTGGACACTCTATGAACATAATTTTCACTGCACACGTGAGCTCAGTTTTTTTATTTTATTTAACAGCATCTATACTTTTATCTGTCTTTAGTTGTCCCTATGTAGTTTTGTTCTCCATCTATTTTTCTCTAAAGTAAGTGTAAAACATTAGGGAAAAACTAATAGAGGGTCCCTAATTTCATTAATCAACAGACCACATACTGTATTGTAAAATATAAAATCATTAGTGATTTTTGCTTGACCGGGTGATTTCCAGATATAGACTTGTCATCTTGATTAATCGTGGTCCAGATTTTGTGGTCAGGAAAAGCACGAAAATAGTCCTGAACTCCAATAATAGTCCACAAGAAACATGGTTTTGGAGGCTGGAAGGTGTCCATACTTTTCACAAGGACACTAAAAATGTGACTTCAGATCTGAGAGTGCTGATAAAAGCTCTATGTAGGTTTCTTCTCTTTAAATTATGTTTGGAGTGGAGCGACGCTCCCGAGGGGCACTTTGGCGCCTGTCTGTGAAGGTGTTGATGATCTGATGAAGATGTCGCATTTCACCTGTCGGATTATCTGACACCTTTTCAAGGCAGCCTCCGAGTGAGACAGCATGGTGGCGGCTAGTGTTTGCTGAGTGACAGTGGGGCCCTGTGAGCATGATAGAGTAGTGTGCTATTTAAACTTCATTAGAGAACAAATCAATAAATTCTAAGTTTTATACATTTCAGTGGAAAAGCTGATTGTCTACTGTGCGGGTTTTAAAACAAGTTCCAATGTGTTTGTTTTTCTATCCAGTCAATTGTGTGTGCAGGAATTTCTGCATGTATGTATGTATGTATGCACATTATTAACACAGCAAGGCAAATGAATTGCCATGTTTTTCTGACTATAAGGCGCACCGGATTATAAGGTGCACTGTCGATGAACGAGTCTATTCGGGTCTTATTTTCATATAAAAGGCACACAAGATTATAAGGCGCATTAAAGGGGTCATATTAGATTTTTTTTTAATATTTAAAACACTTCCTAGTGGTCTACATAACATGTAATGGTGGTTCTTTGGTCAAAATGTTACATAGATTATACTTTACAGACCATCTTCCAGATAATTATGTCTTATTTATGTGGCTGTACTTCGACATTGTCTTCTCCCCGTCATCTTTTATTGTAGATTTTAGCGCTTCCATAGCGAGACTACTGACAGATTAAGTTCAAACTCGATGTTACTTTGTATTTATTCAGCAGTGCATAAATGCCCCATAACAAGAGGATAGAGGGAAGATAAGGAGCTTATTGACTACAAGGGCGTACGCGCACAAATCGGGACTTATGCAGATCCCAAATACACAACAGCACGTACCAAAAGCTAAGAAAAGTTGGTTTTGCATAGTAGGTCGAAACAAAACGCCAGATAATGTCCCCTAATAGGTGCCATTTTGGCGTCCTTATAAACACTCTATAATAATAATACCCATATGTTGAAGCACAGTACGTCTGACTACAGTAGCCGTAATGCTCTGACAATCCATCGAGCGGTGCGGCGTCATAGCATACCAAAGTCTCACTAAAATATTTTTTGACAGATTTTTGAGTGCCGTGTGTAATGTTCTATATTCTGAATGAAACATCAAAGTTTTGATGTTGCTTGTGCTTGCGTCACTTATTGAACAGGCGCCAACCTGCAGTCCACACGTATCTCTTACGTGTGACCTCTATCTACGGGACACACTTATCAAAACACCTTGAATCACATTAAATCAGTCAGTTAGCACAAACAAAATTAATACATACACTATATTGCCAAAAGTATTTGGCCACCCATCCAAATGATCAGAATCAGGTGTCCGAAACACTTGGCCCGGTGTCTAAAAATCAAGCACTTAGGCATGTTTCCACAAATATTTGTGAAGGAATGGGCCGCTCTCAAGGATTTCCAGCATGGAACTGTCATAGGATGCTACCTGTGCACCAAATCCAGTCGTGAAATTTCCTTGCTCTTAAATATTCCAAAGTCAACTTTATTATAAGAAAAGTGAAGAGTTTGGGAACAACAGCAAGTCAGCCACAAAGTGGTAGGCCACGTAAACTGATAGAGAAGGGTCAGCGGATGCTGAAGCGCACAGTGCAAAGACTTTCTGCACAGTCAGTTGCTACAGAGCTCCAAACTTCATGTGACCTTCCAATTAGCCCACGTACAGTATGCAGAGAGATTCACGGAATGGGTTTCCATGGCCGAGCAGCTGCATCCAAGCCATACATCACCAAGTCCAATGCAAAGCGTCAGATGCAGTGGTGTAAAGCCTGTTGCCACTGGACTCTAAAGCAGTGGAGACGCGTTATCTGGACTGATGAGTCACGCTTTTCCATCTGGCAATCTGATGGACCAGTCTGGGTTTGGAGGTTACTAGGAGAACGCTACATTTTGGACTGCATTGTGCCGAGTGTGAAATTTGGTGAAGGAGGAATTATGGTGTGGGGTGTTTTTTTTTAGGAGTTGGGCTTGGCCCCTTAGTTCCAGTGAAAGGAACTTTGAATGCTCCAAGATACCAAAACATTTTGGACAATTCCATTGGATGGCACTTCAAGTTCATATGTGAGCAAAGGCAGGTGGCCAAATACTTTTGGCAATATAGTGTACATAAGGCGCACTGGGATGTAAGGGCCACTGTCGATGTTTGAGAAAATGAAAGGGTTTTAAGTGCCCCTTATAGTCCGAAAAATACGGTATGTGGCAATAACACAGTGTGATGTTTCAATGACTGTTTGGTATGTGTGATGACGTTGGCACTAGTACGTACCTGATTTGTTGTGTGATTCGCAGGGCCTAAACAACATTATACACATCGACTTCGACTACAAGAAGGAGTTCATCTATTGGGTGGACTCCACCCGGCCGAGTGGGAGGAAGATCAACAGAATGCGACTCAATGGAAGTGATCTGAAGGTAACATTAAATGTACTTCATGTTGCTGTCTAAGCAAGTCTCACCCAAGGTGTGCCTTTTTACTCTCGATCGGCCAGATCCAAGTTGCTAATGTTGTGTTTGCGTTTCATGGGTCCGATGTCAATAACTTCAATTCTAGTGGCTTAAAGCAACAATATTTTTAATTGGTTAGGGACATGACCACGATAAATGAATTTCCACGAAGTAGGGGTGGAATCAGTCGTAGGAATCATTGTTATCAATCAAATATGTTCATAGCTCGAGCATAAAAAGCCTGTTTACTACCTCTAAATATATTTCTCAACCTTATGAGAGGCTTCGAAACATGAAATAACACCCTTTAGTCACCTTTACACTCTTTTAATCTGATATAGTAATGCTTCCTGAGGCTGAGCCAATCTGTGGCCACAATACTGAAGATTGGTTTGGTCTTTTCTAGTAGCTAATATACAAAACCCAAAACCAGTGAAGTTGGTACGTTGTGTAAATGGTAAATAAAAAACAGAATACAATGATTTGCAAATCCTTTTCAACTTATATTCAATTGAATGCACTGCAAATACAAGATACTTAATGTTCGAACTGAGAAACTGATTTTTTATGTGCAAATATTCATTAACTTAGAATTTAATGGCAGCACCACATTGCGAAAAAGTTGCAATAGCTGGCTGAGAAATGTTGTTCTTAAAAGGGAACATTATCACAATTTCAGAAGGGTTAAAACCATTAAAAATCAGTTCCCAGTGGCTTATTTTATTTTTCGAAGTTTTTTTCAAAATTTTACCCATCACGCAATATCCCTAAAAAAAGCTTCAAAGTGCCTGATTTTAACCATTGTTTTATACACCCGTCCATTTTCCTTTGACGTCACATAGTGATGCCAATACAAACAAACATGGCGGATAGAACAGCAAGGTATAGCGACATTAGCTCGGATTCAGACTCGGATTTCAGCGGTTTAAGCGAATTAACAGATTACGCACGTATTGAAACGGATGGTTGTAGTGTGGAGGCAGGTAGCGAAAACGACATTGAAGAGGAAACTGAAGCTATTGAGCTATATCGGTTTGAACCGTATGCAAGCGAAACCGACGAAAACGACACGACAGCCAGCGACACGGGAGAAAGCGAGGACAAATTCGGCGATCGCCTTCTAACCAACGATTGGTATGTGTTTGTTTGGCATTAAAGGAAACTAACAACTATGAACTAGGTTTACAGCATATGAAATACATTTGGTAACAACATGCACTTTGAGAGTGCAGACAGCCCATTTCAGGCGCGCTAAGAAAATATTTTTCCACGATTTCAGCACTCAGGTTAACCATACCTAAATAGACACAAAATACTGCATCACACAAGACTACCCGAATGTACTCGAATGATTGAAAAAAATAAATATTTTAAGCTAAATTATTGGTAAACACAGTTTATGTATAATAATTTACGTAAAACCGCGAGTAATGAATAAAGTTTTCATCAATTAATATATTCTGTAGACATACCCTCATCCGCTCTCTTTTCCTGAAAGCTGATCTGTCCAGTTTTGGAGTTGATGTCAGCATCTGCTTTGAGTGTCGCAGGATATCCACACATTCTTGCCATCTCTGTCGTAGCATAGCTTTCGTCGGTAAAGTGTGCGGAACAAACGACCGACCATTTCGTCGGCTTTCCCCACAGCCTCGTATTTTGAACAAATTTCGTCCAATTTCTTGCCACTTTCGCATCTTTGGGCCACTGGTGCAACTTGAATCCGTCCCTGTTCGTGTTGTTACACCCTCCGACAACACACCGACGAAAGTGAGAAAATGGCGGATTGCTTCCCGATGTGACGTCATGTTGGGACGTCATCGCTCCGAGAGCGAATAATAGAAAGGCGTTTAATTCGCCAAAATTCACCCATTTAGAGTCCGGAAATCGGTTAAAAAAATATATGGTCTTTTTTCTGCAACATCAAGGTATATATTGACGCTTACATAGGTCTGGTGATAATGTTCCCCTTTAAACAAGGTATTTCTTCACAAAGTGGTGACCCTCGCCCCATCCTTGTTTGTGAATGACTGTAAGCTGCTTTTATACCCAATCATGGCACCCACCTGTTCCCAATCAGCCTGTTCACCTGTGGGATGTTCCAAATAAGTGTTTGATGAGCATTCCTCAACTTTCTCCTCAACTTTTTTGAAACATGTTGCAGGCATCAAATTCCAAATGAGCTAATATTAGCAAAAAATTAACTACATTTCTCAGTTCGAACGTTACATATCTTGTCTTTGCAGTCTATTCAACTGAATATAAGTTGAAAAGGATTTGCAAATCATTGTATTCCATTTTTATTTACCATTTACACAACGTGCCAACTTCACTGATTTTGGGTTTTGTAGTTTAGTTTATTAAGCTATTGTTATGCTTGGCAATGCTTAATTTAGGACCAAAAGATCGGTAGGTTGTGAGTTCAGACCCCGGCCGAGTCATACCAAAGACTATAAAAATGGGACCTATTACCTCCCTGCTTGGCACTCAACATCAAGGGTTGGAATTGGGGGTTAAATCACCAACAATGATTCCCGGGCGCGGCCACCGCTGCTGCTCACTGCTCCCCTCCCCTCCCAGGGGGTGATCAAGGGTGATGGGTCAAATGCGGAGATTCATTCCGCCACACCTAGTGTGTGTGTGACAATCATTGGTACTTTAACTTTAAAACTTTTCGAATATGCATAAAAACATTTGTAATATAAAACAATCTGCGACTACTTACTGTACTTACTGGAGTCGCATCAAAACTGTTATGACGGTACACTCCTGATAGTGATTTTAGTATACAACTTGTGTTATGCTGAAATCAGTGCTCCATTTGGATCAATTCTTACATTTACTCACTCTCTCTTTTGGGGATATTAGTGGTGGTACCACTGGCTCTACGCATTTAATCTGCCTAATGAACTCAAACTCACAAGGTAAGATATGGACTGAAATAGAAATCAGCACTGTGGTTTGTGTATTAAGTCCAACAGAGACTTTATTTGATGAGCATCATCCTTATTCTGCCTGCTGCTTTTTGGATGAAAGATAGTTAACAATGAAGGACATTTCAGTGGTTTGATTTTGCGGTCCAAATGGCTTCTTAAGGGACAGCATAATCTTTCGCCAAGGATCTCTATCTTCTTGGTAATGATGAGAAAGAGAGAAAACCTCAAAGCGCATCATGTTGTTTAATGGCAGTCAGAGTGGCGTGTTCAAGGCATCTGCTACATCTGCCAGTTGGCAAGATTTATTGGGATATTGATGGAGCGCCCAGGTACTTACTTTTCTTCTTTTTTTAAAATCAGTTTTATACGTTTCATCATTTTCTAGTTAATTTACTCACACAGAGCGTTTGCCAAAATATTTTTTTTTTCTTTCATTTTGTATTCCACATATCTGCTTAAAGTCATATTTACATTTGCAGATGAAGGGCCAACTGATGGGAGGGATACAATTATTATTTGGCACCCATCAGCAATTGTGTGCATTGTGTATACACGCCATAGGCGCTGATCTACATTTCTGCCAGTGAATGCTCCATGTGTGTGTGTATTAGTGTCATACTTGCCAACCCTCCCGGATTTTCCGGGAGACTCCCGGAATTCAGCGCCTCTCCCGAAAACCTCCCGGCACACATTTTCTCCCGAAAATCTACCAAAATTCAGGCGGAGCTGGAGGCCACGCCCCCTCCAGCTCAATGCGGACCTGAGTCCGCTTTCCCACAATATAAACAAGGTGCCTGCCCAATCATTATAACTGTAGAATGATCGAGGACAAGTTCTTGGTTTCTTATGTGGGTTTATTGTTAGGCAGTTTCATTAACGTCCTCCCAGCGCGGTAACAACACACAACAGCAGCAGTCACGTTTTCGTCTACCGTAAAGCAGTTTGTCTGCCGTAAACAGCAATGTTGTGACACTCTTAAACAGGACAATACTGCCATCTAGTGCATTTGATGAAAGCACTTTTGTGCGTGCCACACAGCAATACATCATCAGAGAGGGTGTTCAGCATGGTTTGAAAAATAGTGACAGAGAATAGAACAAGGATGGACAATTCAACCCTTAACTCAACAATGAGTAGATGAGTGTTATGTGTCTGTATATGTGTAAATAAATGAACACTGAAATTCAAGTATTTCTCTTATATATATATATATATATATATATATATATATATATATATATATATATATATATATATATTTAGCTAGAATTCACTGAAAGTCAAGTATTTCTTGTATATGTTTATATATATATATATATATATATATATATATATATATATATATATATATATATATATATAAATGAAATACTTAACTTGGTGAATTCTAGCTGTAAATATACTCCTCCCCTCTTAACCACGCCCCCTCCTCCACCCCACCCCCCACCTCCCACCTCCCGAAATTGGAGGTCTCAAGGTTGGCAAGTATGATTAGTGTTGTCCCGATACCAATATTTTGGTATTTTCGGTATTTTTCGGTACTTTTCTAAATAAAGGGGACCACAAAAAACGTCATTATTGGCTTTATTTTAAACAAAAAAATATTACGGTATATTAAACATATGTTTCTTATTGCAATTTAGTCCTTAAATAAAATAGTGAACATATAAGACAACTTGTCTTTTATTAGTAAGTAAACAAACAAAGGCTCCTAATTTAGCTGCTGACATATGCAGTAACATATTGTGTCATTTTCCATTTTATTATTTTGTCAACATTATTAAGGACAAGTGGTAGAAAATTAATTATTAATCTACTTGTTCATTTACTGTTAATATCTGCTTATTTTTTGTTTCGACATGTTCTATCTACACTTCTGTTAAAATGTAATAATCACCTATTCTTCTGTTGTTTGATACTTTACATTAGTTTTGGATGATACCACAAATTTGGGTATCATTCCGATACCAAGTAGTTACAGGATCATACATTGGTCATATTCAAAGTCCTCATCTGTCCAGAGACTTATTTCCTCAGTTTATAAACATAATATACATTAAAGAAAAACGAAAGAAGATATTGTGACGTTAAAAAATATTGATGTAATCATAGTAGTATCGACTAGATACGCTATTGTACGTGCTATCATTACAGTGGATGTTAGGTGTAGATCCACCAATGGCGTTTGTTTATATTGTAGTGTTCCAGAAGAGTCTTTGCTGCAGGGAATTCTGGGAATTTGTTCTGTAGTGTTTATGTTGTGTTGCGGTGCAAATATTCTTCCAAAATGTAATTGTCGTTGTTGTTTAGTGTGGTTTCGCTATATGGCACATGTTTATGACAGTGTTGTCGTTGTTCATACTGCCACCCTTAGTGTGACATGTATGGCTGTTGAGTAAATATGCCCTTCATTCGCTCCTGTGCAGTGTGTTCAAAGTTAAGTTGATTATGTCATTAGGTCATTATTGGTCACAATGAATTATCAAATATTTACCATTTGATTTGTGAGTTTTTGATCATGTAAAACGGACCAAACTCGCCACAAAATTAACAACAACAAGAAAGATTTTTTTTTTAATTATGTTAATGATTGAAAGTTGCCATCAATCCCACGTGGGTGCTCGCCATTGTCGGACGGCGCCTATGATCCACGCTGCCAGCAGAAAACTGTTTTTGTGAAGTTTATTTTAATATCCTCTATCCATCACACCAGTTTGTTTTGCATGTTGACACAGCAGATGTGACGTGCCTTAAATTATTTTTCATGTCCAGTTCACACCGGGATTCATATTTCATTAGAATATCAATTTCATTCCTCTTATCATCAGATGTTGTTTAATTAGTTTTTCCTTTCACTGCATCTGTAGAGTCTCTAATTTAGGAGTTGTACTCACAATTACACATGCTTCAAATAATAAAAATGCAATGTCTTCAAATATGCATATTGCCTTCATGTACATTTCAAAACAACATTCAGAGTCAGGCTTTTTATCAACATAATTGTTTTAATAATTGGAGCTTTGGGCACAGTTGTCTTCATTATGAGGGCATAGTTTGAAGGATTGGAGATGCATGTTTTGGATTATTAGGAATACATGATACATGTTTTTTTTATTTTTTATGCAAGATAAAAAACAATTTAAAGAACGAAAAAACTGTGGGCTATCTGCTACTTAATATTTTTCTGACATGCACATTTTTTCGTTTTCCACATCATTGCCAGATCAGGGTTTCTTAGCCTTGTTGACATCGAGGCCCAATTTTTCCACTACAAAAGAGGCCTGGGGCCCCACTTGAATGTTAACACTAAATTAGACTTAGACTTAGACTTCCTTTTTATTGTCATTCAAATTTGAACTTCACAGCACAGATAAGAACAAAATTTCGTTACATAAGCTCATGGTAGTGCAGGATAAAAAAGCAATAAGGTGCATAAATAAATATATATAAATAATATATAAATATATATATAAAATAAATAAATATATATAAATAAATAAATAGATTACTGTACAGATAAATATATTGCACTTTTTCACATGCGTCCACGTTTATGGATGTATGTTATATTGTCTTAGTAGTAATCTTACTCTTGATTTGAATCATATTCAATAATTATATGTAACCTACTTACAGTCTACAACCTTTTCAAATGATATTATAGCATGATGTAATCACAAGGATTATTATTTAACACATAAACCTTAGCCTTTGGTCAGGCTGATTACAAAAAAAATAGCCAATTATTCTGCGTAAATAACTGATGAAAAATAAATGTAAATACAATTATGTTGTGCTAAAATAAATAAAGTACATTATCAATGAATATATTTCTTCACTGAACTGTCAAATTTGTTTAGGTCTGAATGAAAATAAAGCTTTGCCACTTTAGTCATATTTTTTGCACTTGAGAAAGCTATAGACTTCTTCTGTTTGTTTGAGAATGCCATTACTGCCACAAGTGATGGAAGTGTATATTACAACCCATATGGACCACAGCTGGGAAACAGATATTTTTTTGGTGGCCCAACAATGGGCCCCTCAGCCCTATGGTTAAAAAGCACTGCGCTACACCGAACGCCACTTTTGAACGGTGCTATTTTCTTGAATTCCATTGTGTTTCTCACTTTCTTTATCAAAGTGATGGAACTTTCTTTAGCCCCGTGGTGGCTTATTTCAGGGTCATTAAAAAAAAGCACAACGACTGAGTCAATAATGATTGATCGAGTCCACCGACTAGTTTGTTGCACGCAATGTTTTGACCTACAGCACGATCACTACAACAGAGTATATGAAGACCGGGGCAAAGTTTGGGTGAAAATTTACGTCAAAAATTGAATGATATGAAAACCGAGGTACAATTGCGTCTAAAAAAATTATGTTGGCCGATCCTATGTTTATATGTGTTATACTTTTCATCAACCTTTTCGAACATGCTGTAGCAAGGAACAGGAGATATGTGATGTACCATATTGTAACTGTACGCATGTTCGACGTAAACTAATTTCATCACCGTGTCTAAGAAATTCCTGTTCCTGGGTCAACAGATTGTCCACAGAACAGCGGTCCCAAGTGCCTTAGCGGTGGACTGGATAGGAAAGAATCTGTATTGGTGTGATGCCGAAAAGAAAACACTGGAGGTTTCCAAAGCAAATGGACTCTATCCTACTGTGCTGATCAGTTCAGGCCTCAAGAACCCCTCAGATCTAGTCCTGGACCCACAAACTGGGTAGGTACATTGATTTAGGACACAAATAAAACAATTATGGATGCATGTATTTATGTTTTTTTTGGTCCATATTGTGGCATGCAATTATGTGGGCGAAGCTTCCTAACATGCATGTGTGATTGTGTTTTAAATAATTGTGTAAATGTGTTCTTTTGATGTGACACAGTAGTCACCAATACTGTTGTACTGCTACTTGTTCTCTTTTGTCATACCATGAGTGAAAGTGTTTTATCAAACTTTGTTTATATGGCACTTCTCATGCACAAGCAAGTTGCAACACAAAGGACCTGATCTTGTAAGATCCAAATACCACGTGCTAAACAGTGTGTACAAACAGTAAAATTGTGTGTACTATGAGTGGGCGTGTTGCGTGTGATCTACTAAGACTACGTGTGCAATTGAAAAGTTGTGCAGACCGCCTTATTAGGGACCGCAATGTCCCTTTGGGACAGAGGACCCTATTGAATTTGTAAGGTTTTATTATTCTTTATTATTATTCTTCATTATACCGCCGCCTCTTTGAGCTGTAATTTCACCCTCTTAACATGCTTCAAAACTCACCATATTTGACACACACATCAGGACTGGCTAAATGTCGTAGAGACATGAAACAAAAACCCCTATGTAGGTCTGACTTAGACCTAGATTTCATACACTGACATCTTTCAGCAAAAATCAACAGGAAGTTGGCAATTCCCCCTTCTAAACAACATTTTAGTAAAAACAGTCACTTTTGCCTCTTTGAGCTGTAATTTGACACTTTTAACATGCTTCAAAACTCACCAAACTGGACACACACATCAGGACTGGCGAAAATTGCGCTCTAATAAAAAAAAAACCCTAAAACTAAAAATTGCGCTCTAGCGCCTCCTAGGAATAAAACACAGACAAAACTGCTCCGAGGAAGAAAACACAGACAAAACTGCTTGTAACTTCCGGTAGGAATGTCGTAGAGACATGAAACAAACCTCTATGTAGGTCTCACTTAGACCTACATTTCATTCATTGACAACCCCCAGCAAAAATCAACAGGAAGTTTGCAATTCCCCCTTCAAAACAAAAGTGGGGTCAAAACAGTCACCTTTTTTTTAAACATTATCTCCTCTGAGCGCGTTTGTTGTGTCGGCTTCAAACTAGCACATGAGAGAGATTGAACCCTTCTGATTAAAAGTTGACAAAAGAGTTTTAACTACTGCTCCGGTTTTGATTTTACGAGCCTTCAAAGAACCGCTGCGCTGGTGCTGCTGCGCTGCTGCCGTCTCAAAATGGCCGCTTAAAAGCAGGAAGCACCAGCGTGACCACACAATGCAGAGAAGGGAGGTACTGTGCGGGTAAAGATATGTTAACTGGGTAAAGGCTGAAAGCACAAGTATGACCCCAATATGCAGAGAAGGTAGGTAATGTGCGGATGAAAATAGGTTGAATGGGTACAGGCAGGAAATACGAGCGTGACCTTACTATGCAGAGAAGGTTAAATTACATGATTACATAGATATGTTGTATGGGTGAAAGAAAGAAGCACCAGTGTGTCCCCAGGATGCACGGAAGGTAGGTAATGTGCAGGTAAAGATATGTTGAATGGGTAAAGGCAGGAAACACCAGCAAAAGTCGGTCCTGTCCAACGCTGCTTGCAGCTTTAATTTAAATGATATTTTTGCGTGTACCATACGGGGCATCACCTCGAAGACACTCGATCTTTTACTGCACATTCATGTTATCATGCTCGTATCTGTCGCATTTTGCTATGTTTTCAAACATGCAGCAGACATGTACACTGCAAAAAGTCAGTGTTCAAAAACATGAAAAAAAATTACAAAAATGAGGGGTATTTTATTTGAACTAAGCAAAATTATCTGCCAATAGAACAAGAAAATGTGGCTTGTCAAGACTTTCCAAAACAAGTAAAATTAGCTAACTTCAATGAACCCAAAAATACATTAAAATAAGTATATTCTCACTAATAACAAGTGCACTTTTCTTGGTAAAAAAAAAAAAAAAAAGAGACCTTTTTGCTCAATATGTTGAAAAATATTCTTAAATTAAGTAAATGCTAGTGCCATTATCTTGACATAATGATATGCGCTCGGCATTACATTTCTTGAAACCAGCAAACTTATACTAAAAACTAATTTATTGTTCTTAATGGATTGGCAACAAGGCAACCGCTTGTTACTCCCGGGGTCTAAAAATGCATTTTTCCATCGATAACATGACATCATTGCGCCAAGTGGGTGCTCTTTCAGTCAATTAGTGCGCATATATACAGGCCGGACCCCGTCCAAAAAATTTTTAATTGTAATTTTGAAGAATTCATCTGTGCATGAACTATTTCTGTTCAAAATTGTTAGAAATGTCACATGTTAAATGTTTAAATATAAACTGTACTGTGCCAACTGTACTACTATATGAGTATGTATTATCTATTGTTTCATTGAAAATAAAACAGCAAAGTCCATTTGGCTGTCATCTGTTTTAATTATGAGACACAATTGTGTCAAAGTCATGATTTTTTTATTCATGCTTGAAATAAGAAATTATTACTTTAAAAAAGCAGTTTTATACTTGTGAGTGTTATTGACACAGCTTTGCAACACTTGATATTCTAGTTTCAAGCATGTTTTACTCAATATAGGTCATAACATCTCAGCAACAAGCTGTACTATCTTACTGAGATAATTTAGGACCAAAACACTTAAAACAAGTAAAACACTCTAACATAAAATCTGGTTAGTGAGAAGAATTATCTTATCAGACAGAAAATAAGCAAATATCACCCTTATTTGAGATATTTAATCCTACTTAGATTTCAGTTTTTGCAGTGTATACGGGCATCACCACGGAGACACTCGATCATTTACTGCACGTTCATGTTATCATGCTCGTCGTATCTGTCGCATTTTGCTATGTTTTCAAACATGCAGCAGACATGTACCGTATTTTTCGGACCATAGGGCGCACCGGATTAAAAGGGGTACTGCCGATGAGCGGGTCTATTCAGGTCTTTTTTCATACAAAAATTGCACCGGATTATAAGGCGCATTAAAGGGGTCATATTATGATTTATTTCAAAATTTAAAACATTATCTTGTGGTCCACATAACATGTAATGGTGGTTCTTTGGTGAAAGTGTTGCATAGATTATGATTTACAGACCATTTTCAAGTAGCTTTCTGAGCATCTCTTCAGGATGCGATGTTTTATGGGCGGTCTTATTTACGTGGCTCACCTTCGACAGCGTCTTCTCTACGTCATCTTTGTTGTAGCGGTGTAGCGTGCAAGGACGTGAATGGAAGAAGTGTCAAAAGATGGAGCTAACTGTTAAATTACATTCAGACATTACTTAAAGGCCTACTGAAATGCGATTTTCTTATTTAAACGGGGATAGCAGGTCCATTCTATGTGTCATACTTGATCATTTCGCGATATTGCCATATTTTTGCTGAAAGGATTTAGTAGAGAACATCGACGATAAAGTTCGCAACTTTTGGTCGCTGATAAAAAAGCCTTGCCTTTACCGGAAGTAGCAGACGATATGCGCATGGCGTCACCGGTTGTGGAGCTCCTCACATCTGCACATTGTTTACAATCATGGCCACCAGCAGCAAGAGCGATTCAGACCGAGAAAGCGACAATTTCCCCATTAATTTGAGCGAGGATGAAAGATTTGTGGATGAAGAAAGTGAGAACGAAGGATTAGAGGGCAGTGGGAGCGATTCAGATAGGGAAGATGCTGTGAGAGGCGGGTGGGACCTGATATTCAGCTGGGAATGACTAAAACAGTAAATAAACACAAGACATATATATACTCTATTAGCCACAACACAACCAGGCTTATATTTAATATGCCACAAATTAATCCCGCATAACAAACACCTCCCCCCTCCCGTCCATATAACCCGCCAATACAACTCAAACACCTGCACAACACACTCAATCCCACAGCCCAAAGTACCGTTCACCTCCCCAAAGTTCAAACAGCACATATATTTCCCCAAAGTCCCAAAAGTTACGTACGTGACATGCACATAGCGGCACTCACGTACGGGCAAGCGATCAAATGTTTGGAAGCCGCAGCTGCGTACTCACGGTACTGCGTCTGCGTATCCAACTCAAAGTCCTCCTGGTAAGAGTCTCTGTTGTCCCAGTTCTCCATAGGCCAATGGTAAAGCTTGACTGTAATCTTTCGGGAATGTAAACAATGAAACACCGGCTGTGTTTGTGTTGTTGCCGCAGCCGGCCGCAATACACCGCTTCCCACCTACAGCTTTCTTCTTTGCTGTCTCCATTGTTCATTGAACAAATTGCAAAAGATTCACCAACACAGATGTCCAGAATACTGTGGAATTGTGCGATGAAAACAGACGACTTAATAGCTGGCCACCATGCTGTCCCAAAATGTCCTCTACAATCCGTGACGTCCCGCGCTGACGTCATCATACCGAGACGTTTTCAGCAGGATATTTTGCGCGAAATTTTAAATTGCACTTTAGTAAGCTAACAATGCCGTATTGGCATGTGTTGCAATGTTAAGATTTCATCATTGATATATAAACTATCAGACTGCGTGGTCGGTAGTAGTGGGTTTCAGTAGGCCTTTAAATTAATAACAGAGCAGCATCTTCTCATCCGTGGCTCACTAGTGCAACAACAACAACAATGTGTCCCGTGAAAAAAACTGTCCGACCGGATCCCTCTAATAACTAAAGTTCCATGGGTGAATAATGGAAACCCACTGCAGTTTTTAGTGCTTTAATAGCTACTTACTGACAGATATAGGTAAGAACTTTACACTACTTTATATTAGAAATGGCAACAGCGGAAGATGAATGACACATAAGAAGATAGAGAAAAAGAAGAAGCTTATGATTGGGGTGTCGCCACTGACTACAATTGCAGACGCGCGCACATTTGCAGGACTTATGCAGATCCCAAATACACATCAGCAGGTACCAGAGGGTAAGAAAAGTTGGTTTTGCATAATATTGTGAAACAAAACGCCAGATAATATGTCTGCTAGTAGGTGCCATTTTCCGGTCCTTATACACGCACCATGATAATACTCGTTTGTTTATACTTGTGCAGCTTCATAGCTTACTGAAGTCGTACTAAAAACATTTTGACAGATTTTTGAGCGCTGTGTGTAATGTACTATGTTCTCAATGGAACATTTAAAGTTTTGGTGTTGTTTACTGCCATCATATTGCAGTCTACATGTATATTTTATGTATGACTACCATCTACTGGTCACACTTATCATTACACCATGTACCAAATAAAATTGCTTCAAGGTCAGTAAGCTTGGCCCTGCGATGAGGTGGCGACTTGTCCAGGGTGTACCCCGCCTTCCGCCCGATTGTAGCTGAGATAGGCTCCAGCGCCCCCCGCGACCCCGAAGGGATTAAGCGGTAGAAAATGGATGGAATGGATGGATGGAAGGTCAGTAAGCACAACCAGAATTATGCAGTAGATTAGGCGCACTGGGTTATAAGGCGCCCTGGCGATTTTTGAGAAAATTAAAGGATTTTAAGTGCGCCTTATAGTCCGAAAAATACGGTACCACTTTCTACGGGCATTTCAGAAGCAGTCCTGCAGTGCATCTACATTGAAACCACTTTTTTTTTTGTCATCAGTGCGCACTTAGGAGCTGTCTGAGGCACTGGTTGCCAATGTGAAGAAGAATATGCCAAAAAAAAAGCATATATAATGAAGTCTTTTGTTTAAAAAAAAAAAAACAACGTCATTACAATAAAATAATGCCAACAGACAACAAAACACACCAATTGAATTTGTTTTAATCAGCCCCTCAAGTCACACAGCAGCTATAAAATTATAAAATGACATTGCTGAAAATACCATTTTAATTTTTTTAAATTATGACAGTCCATATAAGTTGACAAGCTCTTGTCGGTTTGCACATACTTTTCAGACGAGCTAAATAAAGACACAAAATAGCGTTTTATTCTTGATGAATCAAACTACATGTGCAAAATAATTATATTTGCATCTTCTTCTCCCAGTATTGTGGCCGTTCTGATGATCAGCATATATATTATACATATTCATGAAATCAGGCACGCTAAACAGATTGCGCTTCTTATTCTGCTCACTAAAGACACACAATCCTCTGTGCACCCATCTGGTAAATCAGCTTTGCGTGTGCTATCAGGTTTGTACGTGCAAACCTTTAGTAGATAGGGCCCAAAGTGTAAAGAAAAAGGAAGAAGAAAACACAAACGAACATGCACAGGGTGGTCTTTTTTTTATTTTTATTTTTTTTATTAATCAATCAACAAAACAATACACAACAACACCACAACAATGCAATCCAATTCCAAAACCAAACCCTTCCCAGCAACATTAAGAACAACAATAAACAGAGCAATTGAGAGCAATTGAGGACACACAAATCCAAATGTAGTGAAACAAAAATGAACATTAACGACAACAGCATCAATATTAGTAACAATTTCAAGATAGCAGTGATTAAAAAAAAACCTCATTGATATCATCATTAAAAACTTTAATAAAATGATAAAAAATATAGAAATGAACAACAGGGTGGTCTTTGATCAACTTGCTGTTTTTGTTTGTTTATGTTAATAGTGAATAAAAAAACAAAAACAAATCAAAACTATCAGTGTCTTCAAGTGAACAACGCTGACAGTAAAGGCTGAGTGTGCATATGCGGACAAATGCGATTCATTACAAATCATAGGCTCTTTTGCACATTCGACATCACTACTAATCAGGGGCACCGCTGGGGATTTTGGGCCCCATGAAAAGAATCTTTACAGGGCCCCCAACACAGTGTCATTATTTTTTCTGTATTATAATTTCATCATCATTAGGGGCCTCTCTGGGCCCCCCTCCATCATGGGCCCCTAGAATCCGTCTCCTTTACCCCCCCTGCTACTAATTGAATACCTTTAGTGCAGGGGTGTCAAACTCATTTTAGATCAGGTGCCACATGGAGAAAAATCTACTCCCAAATGGACCGGACTGGTATAATCATGACACAATAATTTAAAAATAAAGACAACTTCAGATTGTTTTCTTTGTTTAAAAATAGAACAAGCACATTCTGAAATTGTACTTATCATTATGTGTTTTGTTTTTTTTGTTTTTTTTTAAATTACCTGTTGCGGTTAATAATATACATACTTTATTTGTCGTTATTTATATTTTCTGAATAAATTATGTGATAATGTTCATCAGTCAACTCATTGGTGTTCATTTTCAATCTATCAAGATAAAAAAACATATCAAAATCAAATTACAGGATGATATTTATGAGGTTTGATCATTTTCATCAACTGATGTACTAACAACATCATGTGAATTATTTTGTACATATGCAGCATCATCTAAAAAGATACAAATAATTGCTATTGCGACATCGAGTGGACACATTTTGAACAGCGGTTTCTTTCATTCCAAAATTTCAGCTTCATTTTTATACTTAGCAAACTCATCCCGCAGGCCGGATAAAACCTGTTCGCGGGCCTCATCCGGCCCTCGGGCCGTACGTTTGACACCCCTGCTTTAGTGCAATACTTTTGGTTACAAACAAAAATGTATGATACATTTCTGTTGTCTTGGCTAGGTATGTATTCTGGGTAGACTGCTGTGAACCCCCTCACATTGGACGCATTGGCATGGATGGCCGTGGGCAGAAAGTTATCATTGACAATGAGATCTACAGTCCCACTGCTCTGACTATTGATTATACCAACAAGAGGCTGTACTGGGCGGATGACAACCATATCCTTTTCACAAATATGGATGGCTCCCAGAGACACAAAGGTAAGGTGTCATTTTCAAGATTTTCATCCAGCCATTGTTTTAGGAATATTTTGCCACTATTGACAGAGAAATGTTCTCCATTTTATATAGTGTCTGCTTGACAGAAAAATACACAATTTACATTTGTATATACATGCATTTTAATGTTTTGCACTTAATGTGAGACTGCACTTTTTTGTATTTTTCCCTATAATTCACAATATGTATGAGAGACAAGAACACATGTGTTTTTTATTTGTATTTTTTTTAATGCATTCTAACTCGAAAAATAAAAGTCCCCTTATAATGGAGTCAATGGAAGGTCCTCTACCCACAAAGCCTTCTAAATAACCATCCAAAAACCGGCAACAATACTCCGTTTACATTTCATGACCTGAATATTAACAAATTATTAGCGATATTGTTACTATTAGAGATGTCCGATAATGGCTTTTTAGCCGATATCCCGATATTGTCCAACTCTTAATTACCGATTCCGATATCAACCGATACCAATACAGTCGTGGAATTAACACATTATTATGCCTAATTTTGTTGTGATGCCCCGCTGAATGCATTAAACAATGTAACTAGGTTTTCCAAAATAAATCAACTCAAGTTATGGAAAAAAATGCCAACATGGCACTGCCATATTTATTGTTGAAGTCACAAAGTGCATTATTTTTTTTAACATGCCTCAAAACAGCAGCTTGGAATTTGGGACATGCTCTCCCTGAGAGAGCATGAGGAGGTTGAGGTGGGCGGGGTTGGGGAGGGCGGAGAGGGGGTAGGATGTAGCGGGGGTGTATATTGTAGCGTCCTGGAAGAGTTATTGCATCAAAAGGGGTTCTGGGTATTTGTTCTGTTGTGTTTATGCTGTGTTACGGTGCGGATGTTGTCTCGAAATGTGTTTGTCATTCTTGTTTGGTGTGGGTTCACAGTTTGGACACATATTTGTAACAGTGTTAAAGTTGTTTATACGGCAACCCTCAGTGTGACCTGTATGGCTGTTGACCATGGCATTCACTTGTGTGTCTGAAAAGCCATAGATATTATGTGACTGGGCCGGCATGCAAAGGCAGTGCCTTTAAGGTTTATTGGCGCTCTGTACTTCTCACTACGTCCGTGTACACAGCGGCGTTTTAAAAAGTCTTAAATTTTACTTTTTGAAAACGATACCGATAATTTTGAAACCGATACAGATAATTTCCGATTTTACGTTTTAAAGCATTTATTGGCCGATAATACCGGCAGTCCGATATTATCGGACATCTCTAGTTATTATAAGTGCTAACATTAAGGATGGCGGATTGTTCAGAAAAAGGCAACTTTCCTATGCTGCTATATTGACATCATCAGTTGGTGGGCGGTTTAGTCGCCTCAGAGCTTGTGAAAGTGTATTCTAGATCAGTGTTTCTTAACCATAGGGCCGGGACCGTATTGTCCTAGAGGGCCGCCAAAAAATATCAGTTTCTCAGCTGTGGTCCGGCTGGGCTGCACTGGTACTCAGGTGTAATACACTTTTCCACCACTTGTGGCAGTAATGACAATATTTACCAAACAGAAGAAACAAATTTAAGCGCAAAAATTATGACTAAAGTTGTAAAGCTGTATTTTCACTTGACGGTTTATTTAAGAAACATATCATTATCATGTATTATTGATTTACATGTATTTTTCATTGGTCCCTTGATAATAATATTGGTGATTAATTAATGGTTTCATATCATTTGACAATGTTGGAAAGTAGGATGGATATGATTATTGAACATGATTAAAATCAAGAGTAAGATGACTAATTCAGTGTTAATATTTAAGTGGGCCTCGGGCCCCTCTGCAGTTGAAATGATAGGCCACGAGGTCAAAAAGTTTAAGAACCCCTGTTGTAGATCATAAATCATGCCTCTCACCATGATAGTAAAAGGATGAAGACATAATCCCAGAAGTTAGTCAACTTTGACGGGCAATTTTTACCCATAAATGGTGAAAATAACCAGAAAGGTGCTGGGTTCCACCCCCTTTTATCTTTGCGAGGATTATGAGTCTTCATCTAAACGACAATATATGAACATCCTAACAGTGACAGCAGACATTGTACAGTAAGCAATGTTTTATTATGTTTCTTGGCGCGTATGAAGTCTTTAGTGACCCAATGATCAAAATACGTAAATATTACATATTGTTATAGATAGATAGTACTTTATTATGAATGTGTCTGTTACTACATTACATATATACTTACAGCGTGTATATACAAACTTGATGAAGGTGATTTTTAAAGTGCTTCATAGGCAGAATAGAGCGACTCCCGAAGGCTCCATTGTAAGTGGACTTTTGCTCGCATTTATTTAGTAGTTAGAATGCATAAAAAGAAAAAAAAAATGTGTGCTTGTCTTACATGAGGATTATAAATGATTGGCAAAATTCTAAAAAAAAAAAATAAAAGGTGCAGTTCCCCTTTAAGCAGCTAGGGGTTCAAAGAAAGACTAGGCAGAGGTCCAGCTACTAGGGCTTCTGATTGCATTTGATTTTTGCTTCGTAGATAGATAGATAGTACTTTATTGATTCCTTCAGGAAAGTTCCCTCAGGAAAATTTAAATTCCAGCAGCAGTGTACAGAATTGAGATCAAATTTAAAAAAAGTAAAAAGTAAATAATGGGGGTACAAATAAAAAATAAATAAAATAGAAAATATTACAATAAGAATAAAAATAAAAAGCAACAATTGTCACGGCGCGGTGTCGAACCCGCAATTCTCCCGCAGCAAGTTTCTCCAGCACTCATGTTGGCAGTATGCCAGGACACGCCCCCGCACGTGGCAGTCACTTCGCGCAAAGACGAAGCTGCAGACTATCAGCAATCTTCGCACCTGGAGGTAATCAAGACTGCAGCATAAAGACCAGTGGACCCTTGGAGCCTAGGCCGGAACGTAATGTTATGTACGTGAGGGGTGTGTGGAAGGAGACGACACCCCTCACGTACATTACAGTACGTTCCGGCCTAGGCTCCAAGGGTCCACTGGAGAAACTTACTGCGGGAGAATTGCGAGTTCGACACCGCGCCATGACAACAATAAGAATACAAATATAACAGTAAAAACAAGAGAAACTAGTAGGGCTGTGAATCTTTGGGTGTCCCACGATTCGATTCAATATCGATTCTTGGGGTCACGATTCGATTCAAAATAGATTTTTTTTCAATTCAACACGATTCTTGATTCAAAAACGATTTTTTACCGATTCAAAACGATTCCCTATTCATTCAATACATAGGATTTCAGCAGGATCTACCCCAGTCTGCTGACATGCAAGCAGAGTAGTAGATTTTTGTAAAAAGCTTTTATAATTGTAAAGGACAATGTTTTATCAACTGATTGCAATAATGTAAATTTGTTTTAACTATTAAATGAACCAAAAATATGACTTATTTTATCTTTGTGAAAATATTGGACACAGTGTGTTGTCAAGCTTATGAGATGCTATGCAAGTGTAAGCCACTTTTTTACATGTTTTATAAATGTCTAATGATAATGTCAATGAGGGATTTTTAAACACTGCTATGTTGAAATGGTAACTAATATTGATACTGTTGTCGATAATATTCATTTTTGTTTCACTACTTTTGGTTTGTTCTGTGTCGTGTTTGTGTCTCCTCTCAATTGCTCTGTTTATTGCAGTTCTGAGTGTTGCTGGGTCGGGTTTGGTTTTGGAATTGGATTGCATTGGTATGGTATTGCTGTGTATTGTTTTGTTGGATTGATTAATTAAAAAAAAAAAAAAAAAAAAAATGATATATAGATTTTTTAAAAATGAGAATCGATTCCGAATCGCACAACGTGAGAATCGCGATTCGAATTTGAATCGATTTTTTCCCACAACCCTAGAAACTAGGCAGTAGTGACCATGTTATGAAAATGTATTGCACTGTTAATTGCACTGTGTTTTGTTGCAGTTTATTTCAGTTTTTCATTGAGTAGTAATAATAACAATCAATCTTCTTCAGTGTCCTACGATCACATCCAAGGGGTCATGGCACTGACCTTGTTTGAGGACTTTATCTATTGGACTGATGGGAAATCCAAATCGCTGCGGCGAGTTCACAAGACCACCGGTGCTCAAGGAATGGAGCTTCTCAACTCTTGGCAAGCCATCAAGTCCATCAAGGTCTACCACTCGCTACGGCAGCCTGAAGGTTGGAATTCTATTTGGCACCCGTGTTCATTCTCTCTTCGAGAACATTGTCGTTGAATCCCAAGTGTGTTTCTGCTCAGTGCCCAAACACCAGTGTCAGGTAGCCAACGGAGGATGCAGCCACATGTGTCTGCTATCCCCTGGTGGGGACCACAGATGTGCCTGCCCCAGTAATTTCTACCTGGCTGCTGACAACAAGACCTGTCTTTCCAACTGCACCTCCAGTCAGGTCAGCCATGTTTCTTTCGGTCAATCCACTTTGTCACTGTTCTGTCCTCGTCAGTACTTCCCACAGGGACACGCCGCCTTACTTTGATTTGCTTTATTCTTCTGACACGCGCCATTGGCTCTGTGAAATGGCTGTCTATTGATTTTGTCTTTGCTTTGAAAAAAAGGTTGAAACTAAAATACCGTTGAGAGGGATTCATGTTGGCTTGGTAAATATATATATATTTTCCCCATACCTATTCTCCGCTTGATTCAAATAGTTTCGCTGTGGGACAGACGAGTGCATCCCTTTCTGGTGGAAATGTGACACGGTTGATGACTGTGGGGATGGATCAGATGAACCTACAGACTGCCGTAAGTTCATGTTGTATTGTTGGCTTTGACTGGCATTTTATCTATGGAAACTTACATTATTTTCAAAATGCCCAACATTATATGCACTCCCCAAATTCTGAGAGCTGTATCCTGAAGTTAAAGTTGCAATTTCTATTCCGACAGCGGAATTCAAATGTCAACCTGGACGTTTTCAGTGTGGCACTGGTCTCTGCGCGCTTCCTCCATTCATCTGTGATGGCGAGAACGACTGTGGTGACAACTCGGATGAAGCTAACTGCGGTGAGGACACTCGCTATCACACTGTTTTTTTTTAACCACTGTACCACGGCACACAGGTGTGCTGTAAGATACAGTCTGGTGTGCCGTGGGAGATTATGTAATGTCACCTAATTGGGTTGAAAAATATTTTTTGCAAACCGGTAATTATAATCCGCAAATAATGTGTGAGTGTCTGTACTGTCTGGAGCTCGGCAAAGTAAACGTTTAATACTCTTCCATATCAGTAGGTGGCAACAGGTAGCTGATTGCTTTGTCATGATCCTAATATGATGTAGGCAGCATGCAGGTCAAAAGGTATCCAATGCCATCCATTCATCCATCTTCTTCCGCTTATCCGAGGTTGGGTCGCGGGGGCAGCAGCCTAAGCAGGGAAGCCCAGACTTTCCTCTCCCCAGCCACTTCGTCCAGCTCTTCCCGGGGGATCCCGAGGCGTTCCCAGGCCAGCCAGGAGACATAGTCTTCCCAACGTGTCCTGGGTCTTCCCCGGGGCCTCCTACCGGTTGGACGTGCCCTAAACACCTCCCGAGGGAGGCGTTCGGGTGGCATCCTGACCAGATGCCCGAACCACCTTATCTGGCTCCTCTCGATGTGGAGGAGCAGTGGCTTTACTTTGAGCTCCTCCCGGATGACAGAGCTTCTCACCCTATCTCTAAGGGAGAGCCCCACCACCCGGCGGAGGAAACTCATTTCGGCCGCCTGTACCCGTGATCTTCTCCTTTCGGGTAATAACCCAAAGCTCATGACCATAGGTGAGGATGGGAACGTAGATCGACCGGTAAATTGAGAGCTTTGCCTTCCGGCTCAGCTCCTTCTTCACCACAACGGATCAATACAGCGTCCGCATTACTGAAGATGCCGCACCGATCCGCCTGTCGATCTCACGATCCACTTTTCCCTCACTCGTGAACAAGACTCCTAGGTACTTGAACTCCTCCACTTGGGGCAGGGTCTCCTCCCCAACCCGGAGATGGCACTCCACCCTTTTCCGGGCGAGAACCATGGACTCGGACTTGGAGGTGCTGATTCTCATCCCAGTCGCTTCATACTTGGCTGCGAACCGATCCAGTAAGAGCTGAAGATCCTGGCCAGATGAAGCCATCAGGACCACATCATCTGCAAAAAGCAGAGACCTAATCCCGCAGCCACCAAACCATATACCCTCAACGCCGTGACTACGCCTAGGGAACGTAGATCGACCGGTAAATTGAGAGCTTTGCCTTCCGGCTCAGCTCCTTCTTCACCACAACGGATCAATACAGCGTCCGCATTACTGAAGATGCCGCACCGATCCGCCTGTCGATCTCACGATCCACTTTTCCCTCACTCGTGAACAAGACTCCTAGGTACTTGAACTCCTCCACTTGGGGCAGGGTCTCCTCCCCAACCCGGAGATGGCACTCCACCCTTTTCCGGGCGAGAACCATGGACTCGGACTTGGAGGTGCTGATTCTCATCCCAGTCGCTTCATACTTGGCTGCGAACCGATCCAGTAAGAGCTGAAGATCCTGGCCAGATGAAGCCATCAGGACCACATCATCTGCAAAAAGCAGAGACCTAATCCCGCAGCCACCAAACCATATACCCTCAACGCCGTGACTACGCCTAGAAATTCTGTCCATAAAAGTTATGAACAGAATCGGTGACAAAGGGCGGCCTTGGCGGAGTCCAACCCTCACTGGAAACGTGTCCGACTTACTGCCGGCAATGCGGACCAAGCTCTGACACTGATCGTACAGGGAGCGGACAGCCACAATCAGACAGTCCGATTTCCCATACTCTCTGAGCACTCCCCACAGGACCTCCCGAGGTACACGGTATCCAATGCTTAAACCAAAAATAAACAGAAGGCGAGTGCAGCTAAGAAAAGGCATTGAAGCTTAGGGATGGCTATGCAGAACGAAACCAAAACTGAACTGGCTACAAAGTAAACAAAAACAGAATGCTGGACGACAGCAAAGACTTACAGCGTGTGGAGCAGAGATGGCGTCCACAAAGTACGTCCGATAATCAACAATGTCCACACAAAAAAAGGATAGCGTCCACGCAACTGAAATAGTCTTGATTGCTGAGATAGGCTCCAGCACCCCCCGTGACCCCAAAAGGGACAAGCGGTAGAAAATGGATGAATGAATGCTAAAACAAAGCAAGTGTGGGGGAATAGCGCTCGGGGAAGAAATTAAACTGCTACAGGAAAATACCAACAAAACAGTAAAAGCCACCAAAATAGGAGCGCAAGACAAGAACTAAAAGACTACACACAGGAAGACACCAAAAAACAGGTTATGATGTAACAGGTCGTGACAGTACACCTACTTTGAGACAAGAGCTATAGTGATGCATGCTTGGTTATGGTTTGAATTCATATCCAACAATTGCCAGAACAACTTTTTGCTGTCAATACCGGCTGCTGAGTTTCATTTTTTTATGTTTTCTGCTGGTGGTGTGCCTCTGCATTTTGTCAATGAAAAAAATGTACCTTGGCTCAAAACAGGTTAAAAAACACTGCGCTATAATATTATTTTTCAGTTCAGTTTTATCTATGTAGTTTTTCTCTTTTATTTACAAAAATCACACACAATATCAAGCAGTCCAACAAAATAATACATAATAATACAATTCCAAACCAATCCGAGCCCCCGCAACACTCTGGAAAGCAATCCACAAAGCAGTGTTGGCGCTAGGAATTTTCAAAACGGGGTCCCAGGTGTCAGGTTTAAACATCGAAGACATCTATTAAAACAGACAAGAAGCTAGGAAATAAACAGAGACAGGATTCAATTTTGCTCAATTTGAGGAGAGACGCGTCGACTGTACTCTGTGTACAGTCTTCCACCACGCTCTGGCTAGAGATTTCTACGCCACCTCCTTTATTTGGACTTTCCCTGTTTACATAACAACAGCTGTTTCTAAAGGATTGGGGGGTATGTAAACAGCCATTGTTTTCGGTCACATTAACACAAAAAAAAAAAAGATGCCTCGGGTTTGGGATAATAATAATAATAATAACTGGGATTTATATAGCGCTTTTCTAAGTACCCAAAGTCGCTTTACATGTAGAACCCATCAATCATTCACACCTGGTGGTGGTAAGCTACTTTCATAGCCACAGCTGCCCTGTTTGATGGTCCTGGATCGAGCTTGGGCAGGTCTTGGATCACAATAGATAACCTCTCCCATCTCCTCCCGTCTCCTCCCATCGTACACAATGGAATTTTACAAGCCTTTGGCTTGGTACAACAAAGACAGCCGCTGTCTGCTCGCGGTAAGTTTCCGAAAGCGGAAACTTTTGTGATAACATACATAAAATTACTCTGACACCAGGGACCCCGTCAAGTCATAAAAATGGGGTCCTAATTTTGTAACCGTTTTGAAAAAAAATAATAAATGTATGCATTATCCTGTTATATCTCACATTCTATATTGTGTTTTGGACAAAGATTGTCATAAATGTTACTTAATTCATTAAAAAAACAAAAAAAAACTAAAATTTTATGCATATGTAAATGTGTTCAGTTATAAACATTCATTCACTTTCTTCTTTCCTTCATGGATCTAAACTTTACCGCTGCTGGTGTTTTTTTTCTATATTTGGATTCAATAAGTTGTAGTATTTATTTCAATATAAAATTGTAAAAAGTTTTTTGCTTCGATCATGAAATTATGACAATCGTGTGCCAGGGCATACATGCATTAATTATTTAACGTTTAAATCTTTAAGGTCTACATCAACTATCCGTCAATTCTACGTTTTTTTATGGTTTTTTTATGTTTTTTTATGTCGTTTTTTTGTTTGTTTTCTGCCCTTTTTGTCCAAGAAAACTATGTTGTTGTTTTTTATGGCAAACACACAAAATATGCAAAATCTTCCACAAAACATTTTTTTTTCAAAGCGGAATATATGATGTGAAGTAGGTCAATAATTCATAAAAACATTGATTTTGATTCAATATTATGTTTGGGCAATGACAGTTTTAAAGAAAAAAAAACAGTTTTGTTTTATTAGTCAACATTGCAACTTTTTCTAAATTACATTTCACCTTTTTTTCCCCACTTTTGTTATGTTTTTGTTTATTTTATTAGTTTTTTTAGAATGTGCCTTGGGCCTTTAAACCATTAGCTGCGGGCCGCAAATGGCCTCCGGGCCACACTTTTGACACTCCTGCTATAGATAATAAACAATTAAATCTGATAAGTCTATCGATAAAAAGCAGAGCTTTTATCATAACGCACAGTCAGCATCTCTGCTTCAGTAAACAATGACGGTGATGACGTCACTGTCAGCGATGGGAGCAACACTTGCTAACTTGTCAGCCACTTCTCCAAGAGACTCCTCGCACATTAACACTTCAAAAAGCACATATTTGCCCCGTTTGTTGACCTGCAAAGTATATTTTTGGGGTGGAGGAGTCTGGTCGGGTACTGGTTATAGCGACCTTGACTCCATCCTCGAACGATGTCGATCCAGCAAGAGATACAAGTGAAGTTTCCATAAACTCACAAAGACTCAAACAACTCATTTACTGGAGGAATGGCACAGGATGAAGTTAAAAAGGTTTACCATGAAGTCTTTCTTTTGACAGCCCCTCACGGTAAAGAGTTAAAGTTAAAGTACCAATGATTGCCACACACACACACTAGGTGTAGTGAAATTTGTCCTCTGCATTTGACTCATCCCCTTGCTCACCCCCTGGGAGGTGAAGGGAGCAGTGAGCAGCAGCGGTGGTCGCGCCCGGGAATCATTTTTGGTGATTTAACCCCCAATTCCAACCCTTGATGCTGAGTGCCAAGCAAGGAGGTAATGTGTCCCATTTTATTTAGTCTTTGGTATGACTCGGCTGGGGTTTGAACTCACAACCTACCGATCTCAGGGCGGACACTCTAACCACTAGGCCACTGAGTAGGCCTAGTGGTTACCAAGGCAGTATTTTTGATTGATAAACCTTTCGGCGAATCAAAATTTAAAAAAATTGTACGGAAAGTTCATTACTTTGAAGGCGACCAATAAAAACGCAGAGAAGGCAGCGCCGGTAAAAAATGTTTTTTTTTTAAATCCGCGTCCCATGTACGTGCGGACTTTCGAAAATGCGCGTCCTTACTGATTTCAATGCATAAAAAGACACAAAAAATGTGTTAACGCCAACAATGCACAAAGCAATGGAGAAGACACACAAACAAAGCAGAAAAAAAGGTCAGACAAAAATGAATACCGCTTATATCAACAACATGATCAATAATAATAAGAATACCAGCATACAACATTTTCAAAATGTTAAACAACAACAAGTGAACAAATCAATGTTATTATCACTCAGTATTTCCATCACCATCCCAGCCATTAATAAAAAAAACAACATTGTCACAGTGGCCTCACAACATACTTTATTCATTATTTACTACAAGGATAAAAAGTCAGATTTTAGGTAAATCCATACACTGCAAAAACTGAAATCTAAGTAAGATTAAATATCTCAAATAAGGGTTATATTTGTTTATTTTCTGTCTGATAAGACAATTCTTCTCACTAAGCAGATTTTATGTTAGAGTGTTTTACTTCTTTTAAGGGTTTTGGTCCTACATGATCTCAGTAAGATATTATAGCTTGTTGCTGAGATGTTATGACCTACATTGAGTAAAACATGCTTGAAACTAGAATATCAACTGAGGCAGAGCTGTGTCATCAACACTCACAAGTATAAAACTACTTTTTTTAAAGTAATCATTTCTTACTTCAAGCATGAAAAAAAAAAAGCCAGTCAAACGCATATCATTATGTCAAGATAATGGCACTAGCATTTACTTAATTTAAGAATATTTTTCAACATATTGAGCAAAAAGGTCTCTTTTTTTTTTCTACCAAGAAAATTGCACTTGTTATTACCGTATTTTCCGCACTATAAGGCGCACCGGATTATTAGCCGCACCTTCTATGAATTACATATTTCATAATTTTGTCCACCAATAAGCCGCCCCGGACTATAAGCCGCGCCTACGCTGCGCTAAAGTGAATGTCAAAAAAACGCTGCGCTAAAGTGAATGTCAAAAAAACAGTCAGATAGTTCAGTCAAACTTTAATAATATATTGAAAACCAGCGTTCTAACAACTCTGTCCCAAAATGTACGCAAATGTGCAATCACAAACATAGTAAAATTCAAAATGGTGTAGAGCAATAAATAGCAACATAATGTTGCTCGAACGTTAATGTCACAACACACAAAATAAACATAGCGCTCACCTTCTGAAGTTATTCTTCATTCGTAAATCCTTCGAATTCTTCGTCTTCGGTGTCCGAATTGAAAAGTTGCGCAAGCGTGGGATCCAAAAATGGCCGGCTCCGCCTCGTCGAAGTCATCGGATTCAGTGTCGCTGTTGTTGTGCAGCAGTTCTGTGAATCCTGCCTTCCGGAAAGCTCGGACCACAGTTGTGACCGAAACTATCTGCCCAGGCATTTACGATCCACTGGCAGATGTTGGCGTATGTCGACCGGCGCTATCTGCCCGTCTTAGTGAAGGTGTGTTCGCCTTCGGAGCTGTGTGAAAAAAGCCACCCGGCCTCTTCGCGTAAACTTCCCTTAACCACTCGCTCATCTTTTCTTCATCCATCCATCCCTTCGAGTTAGCTTTTATGATGACGCCGGCTGGAAAGGTCTCTTTTGGCAAGGTCTTCCTTTTGAATATCACCATGGGTGGAAGTTAGCATGGCAAGCTAGAACCACAGTGAAGGATGACTTCTCATTCCCTGTGGTGCGAATATTCACCGTACGTGCTCCCGTTCCACAGTGCGGTTCACAGGAATATCAGCTGTGAAATACGGTAGTAATCCGTGTGCGGATGGAGAGATTGCGTCTTTTTATGAACCGGATCGCTTAGTAGGAGCCATTTTGTGGTCTTTACAGATGTAAACAGGAAATGAAACGTACGGTGATATCCGCGCGTTTTTTCTTCTTCTTCCGGGGGCGGGTGAAGCGCTTCCTGTTCTATGGGGGCGGGTGAAGCGCTTCCTGTTCTATGGGGGCGGGTGCTTTCCTTGGCGGTTGCTTGCGTAGAAGAAGAAGCGCTTCCTGTTCTACCGGGAAAAAAGATGGCGGCTGTTTACCGAAGTTGCGAGACCGAAACTTTATGAAAATGAATCGTAATAAAGCGCACCGGGTTATAAGGCGCACTGTCAGCTTTTGAGAAAAATTGTGGTTTTTAGGTGCGCCTTATAGTGCGGAAAATACGGTGAGAATGTACTTATTTTAAGGTATTTTTGGGTTTATTGAGGTTAGCTAATTTTCTTGTTCTATTGGTAGATAATTTTACTTAGTTCAAATAAAATACCCCTAATTTTTTATTTATTTTTTTCTTGTTTTCGAACACTGACTTTTTGCAGTGTACATCCATTTTCTACCGCTTGTCCTGTTCGGGGTGGCGGGGGGTGCTTGAGCCTATCTCAGTTGCATTCGGGTGGAAGGCGAGGTACACCCTGGACAAGTCGCCACCTCATTTGATACTTAAAACAAATTCATATAATGGATCCGATATTCCAATATATGACTCATTAGTATGACTCCGTTTCATCAATGTAGCGTCGTCCCTGGACATCCCCAGACATGACTGAGATATAATAGTTTCTGCCAAGTAGGATTATTAATAAAAAAAATCCATAAAGCATAAAAAACTTTATGGCACTCTAAAGCAGTTTTTAACATTATTAGAGCCCTCTAAACATGAAGTAGCACCCATATATTGGCTTTTACTCTCATTTCACCCAAAAAAGTAGACTTGAGTCTGTTCTATTGTAGATTAGAGCATTTATCGGTAGCCTGGAGGATCCTTCAAACTTCATTTGGCTGCCGTCTGGCCACTACATCACGGAAACACTTCATTGCATCCTGGGTAATTCCTCTTCTTTAAAACTGGGCTTATGGGTATAAATTGTTCTGTAAAAACATGGTCAGCGTCACAATCGTAGCTCCGACCATTAACTGTGAGGTTAGCGTTCCGTCTTAGCTTTGTATGTCTGCACTGTCGTTCCACATCAATCACATCAGTTTATCTGTGGACTAGGGTTGTACGGTATACCGGTATTAGTATAGTACCGTGATACTAATTCATCATTTTCGGTACGATACCGTCTCTGAAACGTACCGGTCCCGCACCTCCCCGCGCCCGCGTCGAATTCACGTCGTGACATTGCTGGTTTTACGAGCAGAGGAGCATGTTTGGCAGCGCACAATCACAGAGTACTTACAAGCAGACACAGTGTGTAGACAGAAAAGGAAGAACAGACGCATTTTGGCTTAAAAACTAACGATAAAGGTGAAGTTATAACACTGAAACGCCTTTAAAACATGGCTAGCTAGCTAGCGGCGAACGTCCACCTGCCGTCGGCAGTGTTTTAGCTACTTCTAAATCACTAATCCTCGCCTCCATGGCGACAAATAAAGTATGTTTCTTACAAGTATCACCCCTGCAAGACGAGGAATAGCTAAACATGTTCCACTACACACCGTAGCTCACCGGCATCAAAATGTAAACAAAAGCCATTGGTGGATCTACACCAAACATCCACTGTAATGATATCAAGTACAGGCACGTATCTAGTCAATACTACTATGATTACGTCGATATTTTTTAGCATCACAACATCTTCTTTCAGTTTTTAAAATGTATATTATGTTTATAAACCCAGGAAATATGTCCCTGGACACATGAGGACTTTGAATATGTAACTGCTTGGTATCAGATTGATACCCAAATTTGTGGTCTCATCCAAAACTAATGTAAAGTATCCAAACAACAGAAGAATAAGTGATTATTACATTTTAACATAAGTGGAGATAGAACTTGTTAAAACACAAAATAAGCAGATATTAACAGTAAATGAACAAGTAGATTAATAATTAATTTTCTACCACTTGTCCTTAATAATGTTGACAAAATAATAGAATGATAAATAGACACAATATGTTACTGCATACGTCAGCAGACTAATTAGGAGCCTTTGTTTGTTTACTTACTACTAAAAGACAAGTTGTCTTGTATGTTCACTATTTTATTAAAGGACTTAACTGCAATAAGAAACATATGTTTAATGTACCCTAAGATTTTTGGTTAAATTAAAGCCAATTATGCAATTTGTTTTTGGTCCCCTTTAGTTAGAAAAGTACCGAAATGTATCGAAATAATTTTAGTACCGGTGCCAAAATATTGGTATCATTACAACACTACTTTTGCTGACAATCTCCGGTTGCCCTGTCAAGTGCTGCACTGAATGCGTGATGCTATTTATCAGTTGTTGTTAAAGGCTCACCAATGTAGGGATGTGCTATCGATGAGGCAGGAGTTGAAGATGAAGTCATTCAAAAAAGTTGTTCTGCCAAAGTTAACTTACGCTTGTCGCGGTGAAGACAGAGTAACAACAAGATGAGCCGCGGTTGTTAGCGGTGTAACCCTTAACTCGGAAATGGAACTTGGCTTGGTGAATATTTTCACAACATCGCCACAATACAGTTAATTGAAAATAAGACAAATACTGCGCATTAATTCATAAAATCCCTAAACTTAATTTAGTGCTGAATTCAGGCCAAAACATATATACCGTATTTTTCGGAGTATAAGTCGCACCGTAGTATAAGTCGCACCTGCCGAAAATGCATAATAAAGAAGGAAAAAAACATATATAAGTCGCACTGGAGCCCGGCCAAACTATGAAAAAAACTGCGACTTATAGTCCGAAAAATACAGTAGTAGGGAAGGAATTCATATGGCCTCATTCCTGGGTGGATCTCGAAAATATTACCTGACACGTTGGTGGCGACTTGTCCAGGGTGTACCCCGCCTTCCGCCCGATTGTAGCTGAGATAGGCTCCAGCGCCCCCCGCGACCCCAAAGGGAATAAGCGGTAGAAAATGGATGGATGGATGGATGGACGTTTCATGTGTCAGGTAAACTGCAACAAATGGGTCCATATGAATCCCTTTCCTACTGTTGCAATGTGTACATAATGTACGCTCAGTCAGTGTTGAACAAAGTGCACTAGCCTGTTGAATATGCTTTAAAAAAAAGTTTTAAAAAAAAATATACGATGTGGTGAGGCCGTAAGGTCTGAAGCGCGATGTACAGTGGCAAGGGACGATTGTCGTGAGGAGTCACAAAACACTATTCCAAGGTGTTTTAAATAAGGGCTAGAGATATGAGGTTCGCAAACGAATCAAACTATTTAAACGGCGCTTTTAAGGGTACTGATGAGAACAGATCGCAGTTCCGAGCCGTTGGTTTGGGAGACATTTTTTATGCCCATGCAGGTACAGTGTCGCCTGACTGCCAGCTAGGCTAGAAAATGAGTCAAAGTCAAAAGAAATGTAGCAGCATTTAGATTCAGTTTTGTTTATTGTTTCCATTGATTTATTTATTTTTTTGGATTCACTTTTCTGGTAAAAATAGTTCAAGCATGTAAGGTAATTTTGTATACACATATATATATATATATATATATATATATATATATATACAAAATTGTATTTCGGCACTTATCGATACTTTTCTAAATAAAGGGGACCACAAAAAATTGCATTATTGGCTTTATTTTAACAAAAACTCTTACGGTACAGTAAACATATGTTTTTTATTGCAAGTTTGTCCTTTAATAAAATAGTGAACATACAAGACAACTTGTCTTTTATTAATAAGTAAACAAACAAAGGCTCCTAATGAGTCTGCTGACATAAGCAGTAACATATTGTGTCATTTTCCATTCTATTAATTTATCAAAATTATTAAGGACAAGTGGTAGTAGTGGATGGATGCATTCGAAGTAGTAAATTAAAAAAAGTATTTGAGCTTCTACACTGAAGCTGCTGTTTAGTTTACATGATGGCACTTAATTGTATCTTGCGCATGTGTTAGTGTGGTGTTATAACACCTCTACTTGATGCACACCTTGCTTTTCTCTGTATTTAATTGTTGCTACGTGAGCAAATAACAGCAAATACCTGGTAGATTTTCCAAAAGTGTCTTCTTTTCTTGAAGTTTCTGGATTGCAATGCCTTAAAGTTGATTATTCTACTATTTGCTCATAAATAATGCGGGCGCCGCCTGTTTTGAATGTGCCTATTTAAAAACATAAACACATGACATTGTTCTGACATGATGCGTGATACATTTAATTTTATTTTCGCCATGCAAAGCTTCCATCTGCATCGCATCGAATTGTATCTAATCGAATTGTAATGTTTTAAAAAGTATTGTTAGTGAATTGTATCGTAACCCATGATATACATACATGTATATATATAGTCGAGGTTTTGTGGTTTATCAGTTATACAGTGCTCAATACCGGGTTAGAGCGGAATATACGTTAGGTCAGGAAAAAACACAGAGGCTATTTGATCCCTACAAGCCTGTTTTGCAGGTTTCCCTGCATTTTATAAAAACCTGCGAAACAGGCTTTTAGGGATGATATAGCCTCTGTGTTTTTTTTCTGACCTAACGTGTGTGTGTGTATATATATATATATATATATATATATATATATATATATATATATATATATATATATATATATATATACACACACATACACATACATATACACATACATATATATATATACATATATATATATATATATATATATATATATATATATATATATATATATATATATATATATATATATATATATATATATGTATGTGTGGGAAAAAATCACAAGACTATTTCATCTCTACAGGCCTGTTTCATGAGGGGGGGTTCCCTCAATCATCAGGAGATTTTAATGGGAGCATTCACATACCATGGATTATATAGGGCACAGAGTGGGTGGGTGCAGGCTGGTGTAGGGGCGTGGTGATTGGCTCATGTGTTACCTAGGAGGTGTTTCCGTCTGTGGCGGCATGCTGTTACAATTTCGCTGCGCTTGTTGAGGGATGACAGGTCTGGTCGGTAAATAATAAACAGTTTTTCTTTCAAGCATAGGTTGCATCTTTTATTACCACTATTGTAAGGTGTGCTGGATGCAAGAATTTGCCATGTTATTGAATATTCAACATTATTGTCTTTGAGGTCCCAAATGTGTTTGCTGAGTTCTGTGGTATTCCGCAGGTTTTGGTTCCTGAAAGAAGCCTTGTGATTGTTCCATCTGGTTTTGAACTCTCCTTCAGTTAATCCTACATATGTGTCGGATGTGTTAATGTCCTTGCGTGTTACCTTAGATTGGTAGACAACTGATGTTTGTAAGCACCCCCCGTTGAGAGGGCAATCAGGTTTCTTTCGACAGTTGCAACCTTTGTTGGTTTTGGAGTCGCTCTGTCCGGGGGCCGACGGCTCATTTGCAATTGTTTTGTTGTGGTTTGAGATGATTTGTCGTATATTGTTCATACAGCTGTAGCTCAATTTAATGTTGTTCTTGTTGAATACTTTTCTTAGGGTGTTGTCTTATATATATATATATATATATATATATTTAGTACAAGCCAAAAGTTTGGAGACACCTTCTCCTCATTCAATGCATTTTCTTTATTTTTATTTTCATGACTATTTACATTGTAGATTGTCACTGAAGGCATCAAAACTATGAATGAACACATATGGAGTTATGTACTTAACAAAAAAAGGTGAACTAACTGAAAACATGTTTTATATTCTAGTTTCTTCAAAATAGCCACCCTTTGCTCTGATTACTGCTTTGCACACTCTTGGCACTCTCTCGATGAGCTAACTCCTTCAAGACTGTTGGAAAACCAGTTCAGGTGACTACCTCTTGAAGCTCATCGAGAGAATGCCAAGAGTGTGCAAAGCAGTAATCAGAGCAAAATGTGGCTATTTTGAAGAAACTAGAATATGAAACACGTTTTCAGTTATTTCACCTTTTTCTGTTAAGTACATAACTCCACATGTGTTCATTCATAGTTTTGATGCCTTCAGCGGCAATCTACAATGTAAATAGTCATGAAAATAAAATAAAAAATGCATTGAATAAGAAGGTGTGTCCAAACTTTTGGACTGTATTATATATATATATATATATATATATATATATATATATATATATATATATATATATATATACAGATATATGCTACCAATGACTTTTCCTTGACTAAATAAAAAAATTTTTTTTAAATAATTTAAATAACGAGCCAGGCTTTTGAACAGCTCTTTAAAAAAAAGAATCTTCAAGATCCAGCTCCCTTCAAAGAGTCATAAATCCCCTTTCTATATTATCAAGCTCGTTTAGGACTATGCATTGAAGACACCCAACAATTCTTCACATTAAGAAAGCACTTCTGAGACACTAACCATCCAGTCAAGAATGCATGCTAATTGTTAAGCTATCTTGGAACAACACAATAAATAACTGCTTAGTAAACTTTGAGAAGTCTAAATGAAACAGTGTGACAGCAGAAAGTAAGCAGCCATTAAAAGGAAAAGAACAAGTTTAGGTTGATAAGAGTCTATCGAGAGAATATACCGGTAATAATAAAACAGCAACTGAGAAGCATTGGTGTCTATTAATGTGTATAGTGGCGTAACGATCCATATATTGGTAGTGTGGATACCAAGGCTAGTATTAGTATGTTATCGATACTAGAGTAATCAAATCGATACTTTTTTTTTTTTTCCAGAAAATAATTTTTTGTTTTTTTGTTAATGTTTACAAACACGTAATAATCCCCTGGACACAGGAGAAATTTGGGGCCAAAAACCAAATTATTTAATTAGAGATATCCGATAATATCGGACTGCCGATATTATCGGCCGATAAATGCTTTAAAATGTAATATCGGAAATTATCGGTATCGGTTTCACAAAGTAAAATGTATGACTTTTTAAAACGCCGCTGTACGGAGTGGTACACGGACATAGGGAGAAGTACAGAGCACCAAGAAACCTTAAAGGCACTGCTTTTGCGTGCCGACCCAAACACATCTACGGCTTTTCACACACACACGTGAATGCAAGGCATACTTGGTCAACAGCCATACAGGTCACACTGAGGGTGGCCGTATAAACAACTTTAACACTGTTACAAATATGCGCCACACTGTGAACCCACACCAAACAAGAATGACAAACACATTTCGGGAGAACATCCGCACCGTAACACAACATAAACACAACAAGAACAAATACCCAGAACCCCTTGCAACACTAACTCTTCCGGGACGCTACAATATACACCCCCCGCTACCCCCTAAACTCAACCCCGCCCCCCCAACCCCGCCCACCTCAACCTCCTCATGCTCTCTCAGGGAGAGTATGTCCCAAATTCCAAGCTGCTGTTTTGAGGCATGTTAAAAAAATTAATGCACTTTGTGACTTCAATAATAAATATGGCAGTGCCATGTTGGCATTTTTTTCCATAACTTGAGTTGATTTATTTTGGATAACCTTGTTACATTGTTTAATGCATCCAGCGAGGCATCACAACAAAATTAGGCATAATAATGTGTTATTACGACTGTATGTATCGGTATTGGTTGATATCGGAATAGGTAATTAGGAGTTGGACAAAATCGGAATATCGGGTATTGGCAAAAAGCCATTATCGGACGTCTCTAGATTTAATTGAATAAAACTGTAGATATTTGTTGCTTTAGTTTAGTTACTGTGCACTCTTGACGTTGTTTTGCTCCAAAAAAAAAAAAATAAACATTTAAATATTGTGTTCATATTGTTAAAATGTCAATAGCACTCGCCATAAATAAATTGACTATGCAGTATAATAGGAATCTGCTGCACAAAGCCTTAATTGGAACATCCCTTATTAATAGTATAACAAGAATATGCAATGTACTTTCACATCAAAAGGACTACTGGTGATATTGCTGCTACGACTAATAATATTACCGTCATAACATATTTGGGAACATGAGCTCTGTTAGCACCGTCTTTTGTGTGTATTGTTTGAATACCAAATATCCTGGGGTTTTAAATGTAGCATTGTTATTAGTATGTATGTGTGCTGCATCAATGGTATTCATGGTTGGTATTGCCTGCCTTTTGTTCCCTCCCAGAGACATACATCTGCCTCTCAGGCCAGTTCAAATGCACTGGGAAAAAGAAATGCATTCCCCTCAACCTGCGCTGCAATGGTCAAGATGACTGCGGTGATGGAGAAGATGAGACAGATTGCCGTAAGTTTCAATAAATAACGCCCTGCTATATTGGACCTTAAGAGCCTCGGTGAGATTAACAACACATATGTCGAACATATTTTTAGGAGCATCTTGTTTGCACTCAGTAGAAATAGAAGGATTATTGTACAAAATCAGTGCAATGACGTTGATTTAGTCTTACTTAGAAGGGACCTATGATGATTTTATTCTACAAACCCCGTTTGTAGTATGAGTTGGGAAATTGTGTTAGATGTAAATATAAACGTAATACAATGATCTGCAAATCATTTTCAACCCATATTCAGTTGAATATGCTACAAAGACAACACATTTGATGTTCAAACTGATAAACCTTTTTTGTTTTGCAAATAATCATTAACTTTAGAATTTGATGCCAGCAACACGTGACAAAGAAGTTGAGAAAGGTGGCAATAAATACTGATAAAGTTGAGGAATGCTCATCAAACACTTATTTGGAACATCTCACAGGTGAACAGGCAAATTGGGAACAGGTGGGTGCCATGATTGGGTATAAAAGTAGATTCCATGAAATGCTCAGTCATTCACAAACAAGAATGGGGCAAGGGTCACTACTTTGTCAACAAATGCGTGAGCAAATTGTTGAACAGTTTAAGAAAAACCTTTTTCAGCCAGCTATTGCAAGGAATTTAGGGATTTCACCATCTACGGTCCGTAATATCATCAAAGGGTTCAGCGAATCTGGAGAAATCACTGCACGTAAGCAGCTAAGTTTGTGACCTTCGATCCCTCAGGCTGTACTGCATCAACAAGCGACATCAGTGTGTAAAGGATATCACCACATGGGCTCAGGAACACTTCAGAAACCCACTGTCAGTAACTACAGTTGGTCGCTACATCTGTAAGGGCAATTTAAAACTCTCCTATGCAAGGCGAAAACCGTTTATCAACAACACATGAGCTCATCTAAGATGGACTGAGACAAAGTGGAAAAGTGTTCTGTAGTCTGACGAGTCCACATTTCAAATTGTTTTTGGAAACTGTGGATGTCATGTCCTCCGGACCAAAGAGGAAAAGAACCATCCGGATTGTTATAGGCGCAAAGTTGAATAGCCAGGATCTGTGATGGTATGGGGGTGTATCAGTGCCCAAGACATGGGTAACTTACACATCTGTGAAGGCGCCATTAATGCTGAAAGGTACATACAGGTTTTGGAGCAACATATGTTGCCATCCAAGCAACGTTACCATGGACGCCCCTGCTTATTTCAGCAAGACACTGCCAAGCCACGTGTTACATCAACGTGGCTTCATAGTAAAAGAGTGCGGGTACTAGACTGGCCTGCCTGTAGTCCAGACCTGTCTCCCATTGAAAATGTGTGGCGCATTATGAAGCCTAAAATACCACAACAGAGACCCCCGGACTGTTGAACAACTTAAGCTGTACATCAAGCAAGAATGGGAAAGAATTCCACCTGAGAATCTTAAAAAATGTGTCTGCTCAGTTTCTAAACGTTTACTGAGTGTTGTTAAAAGGAAAGGCCATGTAACACAGTGGTGAACATGCACTTTCCCAACTACTTTGGCACGTGTTGCAGCCATGAAATTCTAAGTTAATTATTTTTTGTAAAAAAAAAAAAGAAAATGGATGGATGGATGGAGTTTGAACATCAAATATCTTGTCTTTGTAGTGCATTCAACTGAATATGGGTTGAAAAGGATTTGCAAATCATTGTATTCCGTTTATATTTACATCTAACACAATTTCCCAACACATATGGAAACAGGGTTTGTACATTTAAAACACTTCTTTGTGGTCCAGAGAACAGTATACATACGATATGCTTTGGCGTATATTTTGCGGGAATTTTACTCAACTGTCGCTTTTATAACCAGTTATTTTAGTCTGTCTGCAAGATGTTCGATTCTGGCAGCGTTCCCAGATTGCAAATGAAACCAAAAACATCATAATTTATCTTTTAAAAATGAACACTGTTTTTTTGTATGTATTTTTATATATATATATATATATATATATATATATATATATATATATATATATATATATATATATATAAAATTAGAGCCTTTGTTTGCTTACTTCTGCGATGAGGTGGCGACTTGTCCAGGGTGTAACCCGCCTTCTTCCTGAATGCAGCTGAGATAGGCTCCAGCACCCCCCGCGACCCCAAAAAAAGGGACAAGCGGTAGAAAATGGATGAATGTTTGCTTATTTTCTAATAAAAGACAAGTTGTCATGTATGTTCACTATTTTATTTAAGGACACACTTGAATAAGAAACATATATTTACTGTAAAGATTTTGTGTTAAAATAAAGCCAATAATGCAATTTTTGGTGGTCTCCTTTATTTAGAAAAGTATCGAAAAGTACCGAAAAGAATCAAAATAATTTTGGTACCGGTACCAAAATATTGGTATCGGGACAACACTAATATACAGTATGCATTAAGTATTCCAGAGAAAGCCTTGTAACGATCGCTTTTTGTGAAAACGGGATTACTTCTGCAGTCACAGAGGACAAGAACAGATTTTCTCTGCGACCAAGTCGCTCAACAGAGAATCGTTCAGCATTCACGTCTTTCATATTGCTACATTTGTCTTGCATGTGATTGCAAGAGGGGGTTACAGTGGGGGTGAGAGCAAATAGATGGCATTCAGGAGGCGGAATGAAAAAAATCTAAATAGGTGAAGCTAATTCCTTCACTCCTTCCCATGACTTACAGCATGGCTGGATGTGGCTTTGAATACTATTTTGTTATTAACACCACAGCGCTATCGCAGACGACGTGAGAGAACTTGCAAGTTCGCTGCACTACCAAACCATCCCTGTATAATCTACAAGAATAATTAATATTTTCAATTATTATAGTGATTGTGTTAGGCGTTTCAGACATTTTTAATGATTCAGGTTCATGACGTAATGTCTGTGTCTGCAGCTGAGAGCACATGCTCCCCCGACCAGTTCCAGTGCAAGGCCTCCATGCACTGCATCTCCAAACTCTGGGTTTGTGATGAGGACCCCGACTGCGCTGATGGGTCAGACGAGGCTAATTGTGGTGAGTCGTGGAAATCCACTTAACCATCAATCACAACACTTCACTTTCCTCAGTTGCAGCTGCATGGGATTGTGATTCAAGCTGAATTAATTTTGCAGGCGGCTTCCCTCCGAGTCAGGCCCTCTTACTCGTTTGATTACGGTTTTCCAAACACAAAGTATTGATCACACACACACACACACTCAAAATTACGCACTTGAAACGTACAGTCATATGGCAGAGAGGGACAACCGAGTCTGATGGTACATCATATCAACTTGGCCGTGTCAATAACGTTGACTAAGCAATTTTCAGTTTTCTGATCAGTTACAGCATCCATCCATCCATTTTCTACCGCTTATCCCGTTCGGGGTCGCGGGGGGTGCTGGAGCCTATCTCAGCTGCATTTGGGCGGAAGGCGGGGTACACCCTGGACAAGTTGCCACCTCATCACAGGGCCAACACAGATAGACAGACAACATTCACACTCACATTCACACACTAGGGCCCAGTTACAGCATTCGACATATAATTTTATTTTTACCATAAATGCCAGAAAGCCCTTTGTTATTTCCAGACTTTCGCTGGCCACAAAAAATGTGGCGTACCACTTTAAATGATATGTTGGGCCACTTTAATGATGTGGTAGTGCACACATTACATGACGTGACGGGCAACTTAAAATGATGTGGGGGACCACATTAAATGATGTGTTGGGCCACATAAATGATGTGTTGGGCCATATAAATGATGTGTTGTGTGTTGGGCCACATCGAATTATGTGTTGAGCCACATAATATGATGTGTTGGGCCAATTTAAATGATGTGGTGGGCCGTTTCAAACGATGTGTTGGGCCACATAAAATGATGTGGTGGGCCACTTTAAATGACGTGGTGGGCCACTTTAAATGATGTGGTGGGCCATTTAAATGATGTGTTGGGCCACATTACATGATGTGTTGGGCCACATTAAATGATGTGATGGGCCACTTTAAATGATGTGGTGGGCCAATTTAAATGATGTGGTGGGCCATTTTTAAATGATGTGTTGGGCCACTTTACATGATGTGTTGGGCCACATTAAATGATGTGATGGGCCACATTCAAACATTGTGGCCCATTGTTTGAATAATGTGTTGGGCCACGTTAAAAGATGTGGTGGGCCACTTTAAATGATGTGGTGGGCCATTTAAATGATGTGTTGGGCCACTTTACATGATGTGTTGGGCCATATAAATGATGTGTTGTGTGTTGGGCCACATCAAATTATGTGTTGAGCCACATAATATGATGTGTTGGGCCATTTAAATGATGTGGTGGGCCACTTCAAACGATGTGTTGGGCCACATAAAATGACGTGGTGGGCCACTTTAAATGACGTGGTGGGCCACTTTAAATGATGTGGTGGGCCATTTAAATGATGTGTTGGGCCACTTTACTTGATGTGTTGGGCCCCATTACATGATGTGTTGGGCTACTTTAAATGATGTGATGGGCCAATTTACATGATGTGTTGGGCCACATTACATGATGTGTTGGGCCACAATAAATGATGTGATGGGTCACTTTAAACGATGTGTTGGGCCACATTTAATGATGCGGTGGGCCACTTTAAATGATGTGGTGGGCCACTTTAAATGATGTGGTGGTCCACTTTAAATGATGTGTTGGGCCCCATTACATGATGTGTTGGGCTCCATTAAATGCTGTGTTGGGCCACTTTACATGATGTGTTGGGCCACATTGCATGATGTGTTGGGCCACATTAAATGATGTGATGGGCCACATTCAAACAATGTGGCCCATTGTTTGAATGATGTGGTGGGCCAATTTAAACAATGTGTTGGACCACATAAAATGATGTGGTGGGCCACTTTAAATGATGTAGTGGGCCAATTTAAATGATGTGGTGGGCCATTTAAATGATGTGTTGGGCCACTTTACATGATGTGTTGGGCCACATTACATGATGTGTTGGGCCACATTACATGATGTGTTGGGCCACATCAAACAATGTGGCCCATTGTTTGAATGATGTGGTGGGCCAATTTAAACAATGTGTTGGGCCACATAAAATGATGTGGTGGTCCACTTTAAACGATGTGTTGGGCCACATTAAATGATGTGGTGGGCCAATTTAATTGATGTGTTGGGGCACTTTACATGATGTGTTGGGCCCCATTACATGATGTGTTGGGCTACGTTAAATGATGTGATGGGCCACTTTACATGATGTGTTGGGCCACATTACATGATGTGTTGGTCCATTTTAAATGATGTGATGGGCCACATTCAAACAATGTGGCCCATTGTTTGAATGGGCCACGTTAAATGATGTGTTAGGTCACTTAAATGATGTGTTGGACCACATAAATGATGTGCTGGGCCATATAAATGATGTGTTGTGTGTTGGGCGACATAAAATGATGTGTTGGGCCACGTAAGAAGATATGTTGGGCCAAATTATACAATGTGTTGGGCCACTTTAATGATGTGGTGGGCCACATTAATGATGTAGTGGGCTACTTTAAATGATGTGGTGGGCCACTTTAAATGATATGTCGGGCCCCATTACATGATGTGTTGAGCCACATTAAATTATGTGATGGGCCACATTATTTGATGTGTTGGGCCACATACATTTTGTGATGGGCCACATTACATGATGTGTTGTACCACATAAAATTATGTGTTGGGCCAAGTTAAATGATGTGGTGGGCCACATAAAATTATGTGCTGGGCCACATAAATATGTGGTGGGCCACTATAAATGATGTGCTTTGCCAAATTAAATGATGTGATAGGCCACATTACATGATGTGTTGTACCACATAAAATGATGTGTTGGGCCAAGTTAAATGAAGTGGTGGGCCACATAAAATTATGTGCTGGGCCACATAAATAAGTGGTGGGTCACTATAAATGATGTGCTTTGCCACATTAATTGATGTGCTGGGCCACTTAAATTATGTGATGGGCCTCGTTAAATGCAGTGTTGGGCCACAGTGAATGATGTGGTGGGCTGGATCTGGCCACTGGGCCTTAAGTTTGACACCCGTGTGCTAATGTGTTGTCTAAAATCAGTGTAGAGGTGCCATACTAAAATATTCAATATTTTTAAAATGTAGTTTATAGTAGTTATAAAAGATTAATAACTACACATAGTATGACATTTTTCGAGAAAAAAACAAAAAACTTTTTTTTTTTACGATTATAGATTACATTAAAAAAATATTCTAAATTAAAATGTAAAAAGTTGAAAAATCACCTAAAAGTTCAATATTGTCAACCACTGGTTTGTTCCCTGACCAATGATACAATCAATGATACGTATGGATTAAATACTAGCTACAGCTGGAAACTATTATTTACATTTTAAGTGGCATCGCAGCTGGTGAAAACCCTTAGAAAGATGCAAATTTTAGACCATTTCGAACCTCATCTTGTGCAGGTGTCTTGTCGTGTTTGCATAGTAGGGGTCCAAGTAGAAGTGGAGATGATTAGTACCTCCACTAATTAGACACACGCTGGGCTTTCAAAGTGGGCCAGATGCCTTGGCTAGAGCTAACGTGTTATTTTGAGCAATGTATTAAGTCCGTTTTTCATTTTAACATTAATTGATATTAACATTTTTGTTTATATGTTATTTCATTATTTTTATTATTTTTTATTATTTTAATAATTCGTTTTTCTCTGCTGTCAAACTTGTTTGCAACGAGGAACACATTGCAATTAAGGCTGCCCTCAGAGGGCCATCTGTAACAGTGAATATATATTAATTAGTGTGGTCCCGATACCAATAATTCGGTACCGGTACCAAAATGTATTTTGATACTTTTCAGTACTTTTCGATACTTTTCTAAATAAAGGGGACCACAAAAATGGCAGCATTGGCTTTATTTTAACAAAACATCTTAATACATAAAACATATGTTTCTTATTGCAATCGAAGAACAATTTAGTCCTTAAATAAAATAGTGAACATACTAGACAACTTATCTTTTAGTAGTAAGTAAGCAAACAAAGGCTCCTAATTTAGTCTGCTGACGTATGCAGTAACATATTGTGTCATTTATCATTCTATTATTTTGTCAAAATTATTAAGGACAAGTGGTAGAAAATGAATTATTAATCTACTTGTTCATTTACTGTTAATATCTGCTTACTTTCTCTTTTATCATGTTCTATCTACACTTCTGGTAACATGTAATAATCACTTATTCTTCTGTTGTTTGGATACTTTACATTAGTTTTGGATGATATCACAAATGTAGGTATCGATCCGATACCTAGTAGTTACAAGATCAAAAATTGGTCATATTCAAAGTCCGAATGTGTCCATGGACATATTTCCTGAATTTATAAACATAATATGATTTTTTTTTTTTAACTAAAAAAGATTTTGTGATGCTAAAAATAATCGATGTAATCATAGTAGTATCGAATAAATATGCTCTTGTACTTTTTTGAGGTGGTATAGTACAGAATATGATTCATTAGTATCGCGGTACTATACTAATACCGGTATACCGTATAACCCTAATATGAATATAAACAATTACCTTGTTACAAATTATGTAAAGGAAACTCTTTTTGATTCGTATATCTTTTACGAACAGATTGATGGACAACGTCCCTCTAAATCACAAGTCAAGATGACAAAGCAAATATGTATGTATTTATTTTGCAGGTAATCTTTAAGTGTAAAACGTATGCAATTGCATGCGGTACAGATCCGTCCATCCATTTTCTACTGCTTTTCCCTCTCTGGGTCGCGGTGGGAGCTGGAGCTTATCCAAACTACACCCTGGACAAGTTGCCACCTCATCACAGATACGGTACAGTTCTCTGTCAAAATTAAAAAGAAAAATACATTTAGCCAGATTATTAGTATTATTATTATTATTTCCAGACTTTTGCTGGCCACAAAAAATGTGGCGGACCACATTAAATGATATGTTGGGCCACTTTAATGATGTGGTGCACCACATGAAATGATGTGGTAGGCCACATTACATGACGTGACGGGCAACTTTAAATGACGTGGGGGACCGCATTAAATGATGTGTTGGGCTACTTTAAATGATGTATTGGGCCACAATAAATGATGTGTTGGGCCAATTTAAATGATGTGTTGTGTGTTGGGCCATTTTAAATGAGGCGTTGGGCCACTTCAATGATGTATTGGGCCACATGATATGATGTGTTAAACCACATTAAATAGCGTGTTGGGCCACATTAAATTGTGTGTTGGGCCACATAAAATGATGTGGTGGGCCAAATTAAATGATGTGTTGTGTCACATTACACGATGTGTTGGGCCACTTTACATGATGTGTTGAGCCACTTTACATGATGTGTTGGGCCACATAAATGATGTGTTGGGCCACTTAAATGATATGTTGTGTGTTAGGCTACTATAAATGATGTGTTGGGCCACTTTTAATGACGTGTTGGGCCATTTTAAATGATGTGTTGGGCCTAATTAAATGATGTGTTGGGCCAAATGGTGTGTTGGGCCAAATTAAATGTTGTGTTGTGTGTTGGGCCACTTTACATGATGTGTTGAGCCACTTTACATGATGTGTTGGGCCACATTTAATGATGTGTTGTGTGTTGGGCCACATTTAAATGATATGTTGTGTGTTACGCCACTTTAAATGATGTGTTGCGCCACATTTTAATGATGTGTTGGGCCAAATGAAATGATGTGTTGGGCCACATAAATGGTGTGTTAAGCCACTTTAAATGATGTGGTGGGCCAAATTAAATTATGTGTTGTGTATTGGGCCAATTTACATGATGTGTTGAGCCACTTTACATGATGTGTTGGGCCACATAAAATGATGTGTTGGCCCACATAAAATTATGTGTTGGCCACATAAATGGTGTGTTGGGCACTTTAAATGACGTGGTGGGCCAAATTAAATGATGTGTTGGGCCACATAAATGGTGTGTTGGGCCACTTTAAATGATGTGGTGGGCCAAATTAAGTGATGTGTTGTGTGTTGGACCACATTTCATGATGTGTTGGGCCACTTTACATGATGTGTTGAGCCACTTTACATGATGTGTTGGGCCACATTTAATGATGTGTTGTGTATTGGGCCACATTTAATGATATGTCGTGTGTTGGGCCATCGTGTGTTGGGCCACATTAAATGATGTGTTAGGCCACATAAATGATGTGTTGGGCCACATAAATGATGTGCAGGGCCACATAAAATGAAGTGGTGGGCCACATACAATGATGTGTTGGGCCACATTAGATTATGTGTCGGGCCACATTAGATTATGTGTTGGGCCACCTTAAATGATGTGTTGGGCCACATAAACGATGTGTTGGGCCACATAAACGATGTGTTGGGCCAAATTAATGATGTGGTGGACCACATTACATGATGTGGTGGGCCACATAAAATGATGTGTTGGGCCACATACAATGATGTGTTGGGCCACATTAGATTATGTGTCGGGCCACATTAGATTATGTGTCGGGCCACATTAGATTATGTGTTGTGTGTTGGGCCGATTACATGATGCGTTGGGCCGATTACATGATGTGTTGGGCCACCTTAAATGATGTGTTGGGCCACCTTAAATGATGTGTTGGGCCACATACAATGATGTGGTGGACCACATTACATGATGTGGTGGGCCACATACAATGATGTGTTGGGCCACATACAATGATGTGTTGGGCTACTTAAATGATGTGTTGGGCCACATTACATTATGTGTTGGGCCACATCAGATTATGTGTTGGGCCGCATTACATGACGTGTTGGGCCACTATAAATGATGTGTTGGGCCACGTTAATGATGTGGTGGACCACATTACATGATGTGGTGGGCCACATACAATGATGTGTTGGGCTACTTAAATGATGTGTTGGGCCACATTACATTATGTGTTGGGCCACATTAGATTATGTGTTGGGTCGCATTACATGATGTGTTGGGCCACTATAAATGATGTGTTGGGCCTCATTAAATGATGTGGTGGGATGGATCTGTCCACTGAACCTTAAGTTTGACACCTGTGTGCTAACGTATTGTTGTTTGTTTTCTAAAATCAGTGTAAAGGTGCCACTCAAAATTTTTTTAAATATTTTTTTGAATGTAGTTTATTTCAGTAGTTATAAAAGATTAATAACTACACATAATATGAAATATTTATCGAAAAAAAACCTATTCAATTTTTTTATGATTATAGATTACATCTAAAAATATTTTCAATTCACAATAAAAAGTTGAGAAAACACCTAAAAGTTCGATATTGCTAACCACTGGTTTATGCTCTGACTAAAAATTATGTACAAAACCTTCCTGAGACTTGAAATTATTTTAGCTCAAATTTTGCAATAATTTTTTTTGACATATATTCAATATGCTTTAGAGCGGACGTCTTCAACAGGGTTTTCCTGCAGGGGTGTCGTGAAATTGTTTGTAGATTAAACCTTTTCTTTTTTTTTATTTCGCCGGCAGTTTTTCCACGGTTAAATGTCTTTGAATATACATGACCATTGATCGAACACATTTTAACAGGTACATGGAGGCAGATGACATCTTTCAGTCAACAAAGCACACATTCAGCTCTTTTAACCTGTCTCTCCAATCACAAGACTCCGTAAGGTTCCGCCTGATTGGTCGAGAGCCCATTCTCAGCTAGCAGTTACTCTGTGGTTTGATCGGAACAATCGATCGCTTTGTAACATTACCAAAAAAACACACAGGCAGAAGAGCAATAAGCCTACCCTTCACCTCTGATACCTCAAGTTAACAAGGTACGGTCGCGATCAAAAGTTGACATACACTTGTAAAGAACATAATGTCATGGCTGACTTGAGTTTCCAATACTTTCTACAACCCTTATTTTTTTGTGAGAGAGTGATTGGAGCACATATGTGTTGGTCACAAAAAACATTCATCAAGTTTGGTTCTTTTATGGATTTATGGGTCTACTGAAAATGTGACCAAATCTGCTGGGTCAAAAGTATACATACAGCAATGTTAATATTTGGTTACATATCCCTTGGCAAGTTTCACTGCAATAAGGCTCTTTTGGTAGCCACCCACAAGCTTCTGGCAAGCTTCTGGTTGAATTTTTGACCACTCCTCTTGACGAAATTGGTGCAGTTCAGCTAAATTTGTTGGTTTTTAAGACATGGACTTGTTCCTTCAGCATTGTCCACACGTTTAAGTCAGGACTTTGGGAAGGCCATTCTAAAACGTTATTTCTAGCCTGATTTAGCCATTCCTTTACCACTTTTGACGTGTGTTTGGGGTCATTGTCCTGTTGGAACACCCAACTGCGCCCAAGACCCAACCTCAGGGCTGATGATTTTAGGTTGTCCTGAAGAATTTGGAGGTAATCCTCCTTTTTTCATTGTTCATTTAAAATCCTGACTTAACGCATGTATATATATATATATATATATATATATATATATATATATATATATATATATATATATATATATATATATATATATATATATATATATATATGCGTTAGGTCAGGATTTTAAATCCCCTGACAAGCAGGGAAACCTGCGAAACAGGCTTGTAGGGATGATATAGTTTCTGTATTTTTTCCTTACCTAACGTATATGTATATGTATATATATATATATATATATATATATATATATATATATATATATATATACAGGGATGATATAGCTTCTGTGTTTTTCCTTACCTAACGTGTGTGTGTGTATATATATATATATATATATATATATATATATATATATATATATATATATATATATATATATATATATATATATATATATATATGCATACGATAGTGAAGGAAAAAACAGCTATATCATCCTACAAGCCTGTTTCGCAGGTTTCCTGACCTAACGCGTATATATATATATGTATATATATGTATATATACAGTACATATATGTATATGTATATATATATATATATATACATATATATGTATATGCATATATATATACATATATATATATATATATATATATATATATATATATATATATATATGTATATATATATATATATATATATATATATATATATATATATATATATATATATATATATATATATATATGTATATATATATATATATATATATATATATATATATATATATATATATATATATATATATGTATATATATGTATATATATATATATATATATATATATATATATATATATATATATATATATATATATATATATATATATATACGCGTTAGGTCAGGATTTTTTCACAACAACATGACAGCAGGCTTAACCGTCAACACACAAACAAGTCTCGTTGGTGCACTCCAAACCGTTAACCACCATGTTGCTACAATAAAAAAATTAAAATAAACAAATAATAAAATCCTCGAACTGAAGGGGCTGCAAACCGCATAATACCTAGCTCAAATGCTACCTAAAAGCGGTTGTCTCGCAACTCAAAGCTATACAGCAAGACTGAGAGTTTTGACACATTAAAAGCGTTGCTGATCACACAAAGTGATCTCCAAGACAGGCTGACACAGCTTTGGATGGCACAAGGTACCACAATTGGGGAAATAAACAAGTCTGAAGTGCCGCTCGCCGTCGAAGCTCTTCGAAACCATGTGTACAGGATGTGACGTCGGGGGCCCCGCCTCTTCAAACAGCAAGTAATGTCATGCAAAATGGATGAATGAATGAATGAATGAAGGGTTCGCACACCGAGACCTGATTCGCACACAGAGGCATATTTGTCGCAATGTTTATATTCGTAAACCGAAAAGGTCGCAAGTAGAAGCATTCGTAAAACAAGGTTCCACTGTACACTGAAAAGCTATCAACATCACTGAATATAGGCATTTACTTAAGTTTTCAGTATTTCATGTGATATATTTAATGTTATTTTTTTCATCCATCCAAAAAACACAGTTTATCGTATAGGTTTGTCCTTGTTGGGATGAGGTGAAAAATCAACATTATGTTTTGTTCTGAACTCTTCTTGAATATCTTTTTTGAATAAAGTAGTATTTTGCTGCCTCTGTGTCACAAATCCTGCCTAGGATGACTGGTAGTGCAGTCAGGTATTTCATCTTATGGTGCGTTTGCCTCCGGTGAACATACTGTGTTTTGAACTCTGTGTCAAACTTACTCAGGCGAACCCGGAGGATATGATGATTACACCCAGAAAATATGATAGCGAGTGCACCATTAATATTCATGCTCTTTGAAGCCCCTTTCTTCTTTGTGTTTGTTTGCTCCTGACGAAAAAAGATGAAAAGACCTGCGGACCTCATGAATTCCGCTGTGAGAATAACAACTGCATCCCAGACCACTGGAGGTGTGACAGCCAGAATGACTGTGGAGACAACTCTGACGAGCAGAGCTGCAGTGAGTCACCCGGCTCCTCCACTTTTTGTCAGCACACTTTGTTTGTTACAGTATATACACAGTTGATGCTCCACTCACATCCAGACAGAAGACTAGAATTTTTGTAACGACACCTGCCAGACTCTCCCATCACTCCAAGCACCTTTCACCTCACACATTTTGCACTGTCAAGTCAGTCAGGCTGAATATTCCATCCTCCAATTGTTTGTCATGTTTTTTGAGCATTGGCATTGTCAGCGTTTTGGATATCTTATACTTTCAGTTAGCTTTTTTCATACAACACCGCCAATTGCCGTTAATGACGTACTTCACTTTCATGGTTACTGAACCTAGCACCTGGCAACATAACTTGTGACTGTCAAGACTTGGACTGTGGAGTTTTTGTTTTCCCAAGATGCAAGAGAATTTGGATCGGACATGGCTTGAAGGTGGGTACATGATTTATTTATCAAACAAAGAATAAACCAAAAGCGCGCACTTTGGCGGGGGTAAAAAACTTGGCGAATGAAAACAAAACTTGCACAAAGGCAGAAACTGAACACGAAATAACAAAACACGTACTGTGGCATGGGACCGTGAACAGGGCTTGAAAACGCGAGGATAGCAGGGTGAGAAAGGCTATGACTCCAGGAAGAACAACAGAAAATGAAAAGCTTAAATAACACAGACATGATTAACAACAGGTGCGTGACTCAAAACAGGTGCGTGACATGACAGGTGAAACTAATGGGTAACTATGGTGACAAGACAAGGGAGTGAAAAGACAGAAACTAAAGAGTCCTATAACTAAACAAAACATGATTACACAGACATAATAATAATAATAATAATAACTGGGATTTATATAGCGCTTTTCTAAGTACCCAAAGTCGCTTTACATGTAGAACCCATCAATCATTCACACCTGGTGGTGGTAAGCTACTTTCATAGCCACAGCTGCCCTGGGGTAGACTGACGGAAGCGTGGCTGCAATTTGCGCCAACGGCCCCTCCGACCACCACCTATCATACATCATTCAATTCACCGGTGTGAGTGGCACCGGGGAAAAAGGGTGAAGTGTCCCGCCCAAGGACACAACGGCAGCGATTTTTGGATGGTAAGAGGCGGGGAGCGAACCTGCAACCCTCAGGTTTCTGGCACGGTTGCTCTACCCACTACGCCATGCCGCCCCGACATGACAGAACCCCCCCCTTACGGACAAATCCCAGATGTCCAAGAAAAAACTTAACAAGAGTCATGGGAGGGCGGAAGGGGGCCATGGCGGTGGGTCGCCAGCCCAAGTGGCCCCGAATCCATCAAGGCATAGTCATGTGGCGGCGGCGAGTGAAACGCCGCTGCAGCAGGCGAGGTGGGCGACCCGGGACGGGCCACATCCGTGGCCGACTGGGAGGTGGGCGCACTTGGCGTGGCGGGCGACCAGGTAGCGGCCATATCCGTGGCCGACGAGGAGACAGGCGCGTCGTCATCTTGGCAGGCGTGGAAGCTCGGCGTGGCGCGTCAGGCGGCGAAGATCGGCGTGGGTCTTGGCATGGCGGGTCTTGGCATGGCGGGTCTTGGTCTTGGTCTTGGCATGGCGCGTCAGGCGGCGAAGATCGGCGTGGGTCTTGGCATGGCGGGTCTTGGCATGGCGGGTCTTGGTCTTGGTCTTGGCATGGCGGGTCTTGGTCTTGGTCTTGGTCTTGGTATGGCGGGTCTTGGTCTTGGTCTTGGCATGGCGGGTCTTGGTCTTGACATGGCGGCACTTGGCGTCGTGGAGCTGCGACTGGCGGCACTTGGCGTCGTTGAGCTGCGACTGGCGGCATTTGGCGTCGTTGAGCTGCGACTGGCGGCACTTGGCGTCGTTGAGCTGCGACTGGCGGCACTTGGCGTCATTGAGCTGCGACTGCCGGCACCTGGCGTCGTTGAGCTGCGACTGCCGGCACTTGGCGTCGTTGAGCTGCGACTGGCGGCACTTGGCGTCGTGGAGCTGCGACTGGCGGCACTTGGCGTCGTGGAGCTGCGACTGGCGGCACTTGGCGTCGTGGAGCTGCGACTGGCGGCACTTGGCGTCGTGGAGCTGCGACTGGCGGCACTTGGCATCGTGGAGCTGCGACTGGCGGCACTTGGCGTCGTGGAGCTGGTACCGGAGCTTGGCGTGGTAGGTCTTGGCGTGGAGGGTCTTGGTCTTGGACTTGGCGTGGAGGGTCTTGGTCTTGGACTTGGCGTGGAGGGTCTTGGTCTTGGACTTGGCGTGGAGCTGGTACCGGAGCTTGGCATGATGCGGCTAGGCGTGGTGCGGGTACTGGAGTCTGCCGTGGAACTTGGCGTGGTGGAGCTGGTGCGGCAACAGGTGCAGCGACAGGTGCTAGCCGTGGTGCAGCGACAGGTGCTAGCCGAGGTGCAGCGACAGGTGCTAGCCGAGGAGCTGCGACAGGTGCTAGCCGTGGAGCTAGCCTTGGAGCAGGTGGAGGTGGCCTAGCTGGGGGTTGCGGCTTGGCAGGTCGGAAGACTGGTGAGGGCGGTCGTGCTGGAGGCTGTGGCTTGACAGGTCGGAAGACTGGTGAGGGCGGTCGTGCTGGAGGCTGTGGCTTGACAGGTCGGAAGACTGGTGAGGGCGGTCGTGCTGGAGGCTGTGGCTTGACAGGTCGGAAGACTGGTGAGTGCGGTCGTGCTGGAGGCTGTGGCTTGACAGGTCGGAAGACTGGTGGTGGCGGCCGTGCTGGAGGCTGTGGCTTGACATGGTGATGCAGAGCCACCCCACCTACACAGCTCCCGACCCCAGCCCCCCCCTCAAGGGGCGGATACCAGATGCGCTCTCTGCGGTCTGGAACTCTCTCTAGGGGTGGGCGGGGGGAGGCAGAAACGTCCCCTTTAAATTGTCCAAAATGTCTATTTTCTACCTGTGATATTGTGGGTGAAAATTTTTTTTTTGTGACTTGGGTGTGACTTGAGTCCTGGGGGGCGGGGAATCAAAAGAAAAAGAATTCTGAAAAAAAAATCCTGGTTTTTGACATCATCTTGGAGCTGCAGAGCTGGCAGCAGCCTGCTTCCGCCCGGAGTGGGAGGAGCCTGCGGGAGCGCTGCGTGCGGTCTGCTCGCCTTCCCTGACGTCCTCGGTCTGGAGCGGCGCTTCCGGGATTGCGGTGAAGCAGCGCCATCCTCGGACCAAATGGAGCTAATGGAAATAAGCTTCCCATTTGGCCCCCACATCAGGTCTCGCTCCGCCATGGCTCCTAAAGACTCCCAACTTCCTTCTTCGACCAAATTCCTTGCGGGAAAGCGATTTGCTGGAGTCATAATGTCAAGACTTGGACTGTGGAGTTTTTGTTTTCCCAAGATGCAAGAGAATTTGGATCGGACATGGCTTGAAGGTGGGTACATGATTTATTTATCAAACAAAGAATAAACAAAAAGCGCGCACTTTGGCGGAGGTAAAAAACTTGGCGAATGAAAACAAAACTTGCACAAAGGCAGAAACTGAACACGAAATAACAAAACACTTACTGTGGCATGGGACCGTGAACAGGGCTTGAAAACGCGAGGATAGCAGGGTGAGAAAGGCTATGACTCCAGGACGAACAACAGAAAATGAAAAGCTTAAATAACACAGACATGATTAACAACAGGTGCGTGACTCAAAACAGGTGCGTGACATGACAGGTGAAACTAATGGGTAACTATGGTGACAAGACAAGGGAGTGAAAAGACAGAAACTAAAGAGTCCTATAACTAAACAAAACATGATTACACAGACATGACAGTGACCACTTTACTTTTATAAAATCTATTGAACATCAACCACTTCACTTCAGACAACAAATATTCAAGTTAATTTGCGCCATTCTTCATACCTTATATCAGAGGTGTGTACAAACGTTTTGCCCTGC